>NC_061508.1:50778289-50814477 GCF_022539505.1 Lolium rigidum
CTATACTCGTATGTTGTATGTTACTGTATTCGTAAGTATGATGGGTAGCTGTATTGTTTGATTTTGCGAGACGTTGCACGTGCGGCTGTACTCGCATAGAAGAAGTGGCGTACGCGCGGGCGCAGCCGTACGCGCGGAAGGAATCCTTGCATGCTACTGCCTACTGGTAGCTAGTACCTCGTACCTCACGTGGATGGACGGACGTGCATGGTCAAAGCCACGCGAGCTGGGCTGTACTCGCTCGCGTACTCCCGCGCGTAGTCGCGTTCCGCGCTGTGCGTCGTATGTCTCGCGTGTGTCAGCAGCTCGTTCGCTGCGCGGCACTTCCCTTTGGAAAGGTCGGCCTCCAGGTAGTTGTATCAGAGCCGGGCCGGCAAAATTCGGGGCCCTGTGCGAAATTTTAAAATGGGCCCTACTTTACTACATAAATATAAAATAATAAACAATTATAACATATATATGTCGTAGATGTACATTTAAACCCAAGAACTACCCTCAACACTCCTATATTCTGAAGATCAAACCAACGGTCTAACGAAAAAGATCTATGTCTAATTGTAAAGCCTACGAGAGAAATATGGGTAATCCTATTACAAGAATTACCCCATGAGTGAAATGCAATATCACAATATCAAATTACAAACTTTCTGATCTGTTTAAGACTTGAATTAGAAATTTGCACCCAAAGTAGATATAGTGTGCTTTATAGGATATAGTGTGATTTATGCATCCACCAGGTAAGTTTTATTCAATACTAATAAAATGGATAATTAACTATTTGTATCATAGGCATAGGCATAGGCATCAATCAGAATATGAAAAGGTTGGATTAAAGGGGAAAAAACAGCACCAATCAAAATGTAGAAAAATAGAAGTAATGGGTGGGAGTTGAACTTGCAACCTCCTACTCAACAATCTAAAGGGTCACACCTGAGAACCAATTGAGCTATGTTCGTTTAGTGATTAATACCTGGCGTACATTAATATTATCTAAATATAGAAGGCTAACTTAGAAATTATGGGCCCCCACGTGGCACACTTTTTCCAGTATCCATGTCCCCAAATTCCAGTTCCCAAATCGACTCATCCATTTCTCAAAATAAAATACTCCGTAAAAAGATCTGACTCATCCAAGAAACCTGGGAACCGCTAGGCTATATAGCAGCTGCGGCCCGCAACCTTGACTCAGCAGTGGTACCCGTTGTGTAGGCAGCGGGACAGGGAGCGCCTGGACGGCATGTTGGACGATCTTCTTGCGGCAGCCCGTCGCATTTCTACGTCGTCCAGCCCCTGAGGTGCCCCTTGCTATGGGTTGTATCGCTTTGCTAGTTTCTCTGGGCATGTTGTGCTGTTGCCCCAGCGGACTATTGTGGTTGTGTGTGCTGTGCTTGTCGTGTTGTACCTGAACCTTGTATGTTTGTGGCTTTATCTATAAAGCGGGGCGAAAGCCTATTTCGAGGAGGAGATGCAGGGTCCTAATGTGAGAAGCCCTCAGCTTGAGTATTTTGCACTTCAATCGTCTTGATTTTGTTTTCTGTTGACGAAACTATAATAATGTTGCCCATAGTCGGCAAAGTTTGTCTATCAAAACAAACTCTCCTTCAACCAGTTCGATGGACGTTGCTCCTGACTTTGTAGGTTTGGTTAACAACCATTTTGCTACGCAAGAAAATATAATTCTCATTCGAAAAACAGACCCTTTTTGAACGAGCCGACTGTGATGATGGCTACAATGGGCGGAACCGTAGAAGTGTGGCGGGACTTCAGTGGGCGGCTCGACCCAGGGTTTGCATATGTGATGTTTATATTCACGAATGTGTATGCGAAAAAAATTAGACACACTTTAGCTTGCCCAGGCTTCAAAAAAATTCTGGGTCCGCCTATGCTTTTGCCCAGCTGAAACTTTCACCATGTGAACGTGGCTTTAGTTGCCGGTCCAATGTTCCTCTCTAACAATATGCATACTTCAATCTTTGCAACTCATGGTAAATCTCCATTACTTCAAACAAGATGAGCATGCATAGTAATTCACATGATATTCAACAAAAGCGTATTGATGGTGTTCCCCATGACAATATGGTTATCACACAACAAGCAACTTATAAGAACTAAAAATACATAGGGCATAATACTTGCCACAATAGTTCTTAGACTACTTTCCCATGAGTTATAATTTACACAAAACAGGTGATAATTTTTCAAGGTTTAAAGATAGCACACAAGTAATTTACTTTTGAGTGGCGGTAAAATACCACATATAGGTAGACTAGGTGGACAGGCGAGCTTCGCCTTGCCGCCTGCATCCTGTCAACACAGCGAGGTGGCCAGGTGGTAGATTTGCAAGGGTTTTCTCACCAATGACTCCACAGTGTCAAAATAATTTGATGGTTTTTCTTAGTTTAATACGTACGTCTGAACAGGTTTCCGGTACTCCGAACAAGGTTTTCGTCCTCTCCGACCTTCAGGGGTGCTGGTTTCGTTTTAGTTGCCTAGCGAAATACCACAAAACAGACTCTCATGGTCAATCCAATACTGGATGTCGTGGCAAATCTTCACAAACACCAGAAAAAAAAATTTCACACAGGTAGTTGTAGTTGCAACTCATCATACATAGTATGTAACGGTGCAATATAGTATGATTAACTAATCGAATAAAGATGCAGAAAGATCCCCAACACGAGCAGACAATAAACCAAGTTGAATGCTTCGTGCATCTAAATCAATACAACATGTAGATAATGGCATGTAGACCAGTAGAAGATAAGAAACACGTGTCAACATAAGCTAAAAAAAGGCATTTGATTATTATTCTATCAGAGTTTCAAAATACAAAAATAATCTGAATGGTGCGTGTTATTGACTCAGTGACTCATACACAACCTCCAGTTACTAACAACAAACAAAAAACATGATTATCATACATGCAGCTCAAGTTGTCAATCTAAATATGGAATAAATAGTTAGCCAAGTTATGCAAAAGGCAAAAAAAAAATATATATATACTTTGTTGCTTAGTTAGCAACATTATTACAGGGCCTTACAATAACAAATCCAGTTTCGAGGATCACCGAAGAGCTTGATTCGAGAGCTCGGACCAATTCCCAAGAAAAATGAAGATGCAAGTATGAAACAATTACTTTCCAAAGATCAACCTTTAGTCAGGACCTGAAACCACAACCTAAGAGATTCCTACCTCAAAACTGAATATAGTTGATAATTTGTATACATAGGATCCCTAGATGTGGATAGATATTTCCTCCTTCCAAATCTCCTTCAAATTATAATATGAAATTGTTCGACATATATAAGTTTTTTTAATAATCCCCATAAGGGTGAGAAAAGACTTGGACCATCACTTCCTGTTATGTAAGGTGCTGTGCCTGTTTATTTATTCCGAGTAAATCAATCTAGTATATACGTTTTGATCCTCAGAATAAGTGATTTGCACTCTGAAAAATTGAATGAAAAATTTATTGTTGAATATTCTTAATAAGTCTGAAGAATAAATTCCACTCTATTTATTGAAGGCAACTTACTAAGTGGCAGCCCATGAAGCAGGCCTTAAACCTTGAAGCAATTAGTTTGACTTAAGCATTTTGTCACTACTCTTCATAGGAAAACAATAGTCTCAACTGTAGGTGCACCACTATCATGTCCAGCAGCATAGATATAATCAGTTTAAACTCTGATTGCGCAAGTTAGAAATAGAATTATTAGATGCAAATTCAAGTACCCATTGGTAGAAATGAATGCTTGTCTCTTTGCAACAATCTTTAAATCTCAGTGCCCAACTCACAATTTTCTACCATTAGAAATCTTGATTTATAACAGAACATACCTCATCCTCGGGATCCAGTAACTAAACAACGTGTAACTTACCCAATTTAACCCATTCGTATATCTCTAAAGAACAGGACCTCCTCATCTGCATCTTGATGAAGAAAAAAAATGAATTTTAAGATTAAGATCAATGAGATCCCTCTGAAAGCATACATATTGTACAATACGTGCTATGAATTGCAGTTAAAAAAATTTGGCCACCTCGACGCAGTAGGGCTATAAACATGAATACTCTTACCATTATTGATTTACAAATAAAATCTTAAAGAGTTACTGAATTCAGCATTTTAGGAAAATCCTTGTAAGATGGGCTCTCACTACATCTAAAATTAAATTCAGTTGATAAACCTAAAGAGGGACTTCTTAAGTGATTGAACTATTGCATGACAAAGCATAGCTGCTCCAAATAGAATGACTGAGCCAATTAGGCTATCCCAGTCGTTTATTTGCCAACTTGATTCTTGTGGAAAGCATGACCCTCCATGTTCTCAAATATAAACTAATCACAGTAAACTAAAGATAAAATACTTGATTACAAAAGATGGTAGCCTAGAAATGAGACAAAAATAGGTTCCCCTGATTGTTTATCAGTAGTATCTAATATCTGAATTGGCTTGTCTCCATTGGAAAGCATGGCTCTCCCTGTTTTCAAATATCAACTAATCATAAAGAGTGAATTATCACATACCCAAAAGGAAATGCACAATCACTGGTGCTCCTATTGCCAGCAAACATCCAGTTCAAAGTTGTGTCTGAACAGCCTCACTATTTAAGAATTCTAAGCTCAAACAATTCTTCTAAGATCAAGCAATCATCCCTACTAAGCTAAATAAAATTAGTAGGAACCCCACATGAATACATCGCACAAAACGAGATATCTTCATCCAATCAAGAGAATAACATTTACCTTTTGGGCGACCTGGCCAGGCCACATGCCATTGAAGAGAAGGCGTCAGTGTGATTTTATCATTGGCAATGTTCTGCTGCTGTAAAAGCATAGGGCGGTCATGCAGAACAGGACCATGAGAAAGATGTCTTAGCGAAACATTAATCATCCGGAGGAATCACACAATAAATATTCTATTTTGAACTCATAACATAACAAAGAAGTTATTCCTTAATGATAGATTATCCCTTCTGCAGATATGATATAGCCATTAACAAACCAACTTACACATTCTGAAGCCCTCTATTTAAATGGAAAATTCAATTCCAACTCAATTATTTTATACAATAATCAAATGTGGAAAAGAGCATGAAGATATTTTGATTAACCATGAAGTAACAATTAGACAGCTGACAAGCCATTTGAGATCCCACACGAAGGACACAAAATAAATCGTCTGATTTTAGTACATTTAGTAGGCTTTGGAAAAATGCAAAATCATTTTCAATATATATCAACTGGCTTCATAAATGGATGGTTAGTTATTATCAACGAACCCAAACATGGAACGACAAAGCAAACCAGATATTTAATTTAGAACAGTATGATCAGCTGTATATTCACATAATTGCCCAAACTTTTGTGTAACATCAACGAACACAAAATGATCTCGTTAATCTACTATAGTAAGGAGTCAAAAGGCCCAAGTGGGAAGAAAAAGAAATATGCAATTGCCAATTATAGAGATTATGTTACTACACCCAGACATAACTTTTTGATTGAAATGCAAAGACAACTCACGGTAGCCGATTGCTAATCACCAAGAACCTTGACAACACATATTGTGTGAAATTGGAAAGCACAAATTGGACGCTATACCTCAGTGGGCATCTCGAATCAAGCTGTACCAGATGTCATCGGCATGGTGGAGGCGCGGTCTTCCTCTCTTCCACTGCCGCTGGGCATCCTCCCCGGCGGCATGGTCGTCGTCCCTTCCGACCCCGGCGATTCTCCGCCCTGCTGGCCGGCCGGCCTGCTCCCTCATTCCCTCTCCGCTGCAGCAGCACAGGGTCTCTTCCCGTCCTCCAAGATGGCGGAATCCCCTTCCTCCACGGCGGCGACAGGGGGAGGCGGACACGAGGTCTAAGGGTCAAAGCTTCCACTGGCCACATCGATCAGCATAGGCCCACAGCCAGCCACCCCACTCGCGGCAAGAGGCCCACACGTCCATGCACGGACCGTCAAAACGCTGAGAAGCCACCATTCGCAACATCGTTAATCTTTTTTGAAACAATTAGTAACCTTTATTATTACACAAAAAAGGTTACATCTTCCACCAATTGTGAAACAAGAAACAAAGACGGCTCTTCTAGCCAAAAGTTGCTATCAGAAACATCTACTGATTTTGCTATTAAATCTGCCGCTTGGTTTGCTTCTGGCGGACAGTGGGTCAATCGTGTCGACGCGAACCCTGCCATGATCGTTCGAAATATGATGCTTTGTGAAAAATAATTATTATAGACTACTTTAATTATGTTTAGAAACTAATATTAGTGTGCTTAAGAACTACTATTATTATGCACAATGCATCATATTGCCTAATCAAGTTAGATTTCGTTATGTTCTGGTATCCAAGTGACTTTTTATGGAATCAATGTTTGTTAGCCAACGAATGCAGATGTCTTTTCTTACCTGTGTTTTCTCGGTTGTATTTAATTGACTTATTAACTCATATATGGATAATCACAGTGCTATATTTGTATTTCATTGGGAAACTGTGAAGGAAAAAAAATGCTCTTTTCCATTCAGTAAAGAAAATTTGGTGGTACATTCCTGATTGTATAGTATTGTATATTGCAGTGTTGGTGCTCAGAGAGTGAAGGATTGCAACATTCAGTTGCATGAGATTTGTCAGTGGAGGAGCAGAGATATGTTAGTATCTTCTATCACTATGTCATAGAATTGCATTTTCTATCAGCGTCTTATAGAAATTTTGATAATGAATGTTGCCTAGTTTTATCTACTTATCTACTGTATGTAATGGCCTTATTTTTAATTTTGTCAGAGTATTTATCGATTCAATTGCATGTTTATTGCTTTTATAAATTGCTAAAATATTCAGTCTATAAGGTCACGAAATATTTGGCTGACTTTGCTAAGCTTGGTGGGTTAGGAGTGTAACAGTACAATTTTCTAGTCAAGTGTGTACTTTTAGAATGTTATACTAAATATAGAAAACGTTTCCACTACACATGTTTCAAAACACCTCGATCTTCTCTACTTAACAGGGAATTATAATAACATTTATATCTTTAAAAGTGAAACTAAGTTTCGCTATCTTCTCTGAATATTGCACAGCTATGCAGTAAATAAACCTATAACTGGCTGATGTTTCAATCCTCTAATTGATGTTACTTCCAGAACAGAGTTGTTATTTGTCGTGATAGTTAACCCTCGACTCTGTTAGATTGTATGTTTTGTTTAGGAAGTATGTCCAGGAGGATATTCATAAGGCTTCCCTTCCCAAACTTTTAAGAAAATCCTCTCCTAGACAATTTTATTCTTATGGAGTAAATTTGTAGTAGCCATTTGAATTTTTAGTAATTATGAATATGATCCTTTCGTGAGCTGCTATGGAAAGGAGCTTCACAACTTACTGAACTGTTTTCCTTGCCAGGTGCCTGAAGATACTGGCTGCTCTGAGGGCTGCTTTTTATGATCTGCGCGGCATGTTTAAGGCTATGCTTCAGGTATTTACCGTATTTTTTTTTCTAAAACTCGTGTGGAACTCTCAGTAGTATTGCACTAAACTGGTGTAGCCATTTTCAAAATAAAAAAGTATTCCAATGATTTTTCTATACACAAAATATTGAACTAGACAAAAGACAAGATGCAATCAAATGGATTCACTTAGTTTGCTGCATAACAACAAATGAAAATCATGAAATGAACGCAGTTAGCTTGCCTAACAGACATTAAATTACTAGTAACATCTGGTTTTTTTTTTGAAAAGGGGATGTGACCCCACCCAGTGCATCGTGGTGATGCACACGGCTTACTAGTAACATATGTGGAAGATAAACAAGCTTGCACATGCCATCTTCATCTATTGTTGTGTAAATCTCTTGACGAGGAGCCGCGCGGACATGGGGGTTCTGCGCCTCTCGGCGTGGTGCCTTGACCCCGCTGCGATTCCGCGTGAGGTTGACCTTCACGTGGTGGAGCCAGATGAGCCGCTGACGGCGGCGGACATGGCGGCGCCGGCCACGGCCGTCGTCCCACCCCACATTAGCACCCTGGTGTACCCCCTTCTGGTTCACGTGACAAGGACGACCGACTTCAGACGTGACACACCGGGCGGCGCGGCGTCGGGCGACGGCAACGGCGGCAGGACGGCAGGCTGGCCGAAGCGGAGACAGTACCAGTACACGAGAGGCGTTCCAGATGTGCTCCCTGGGGGCGCCGGCGGCGACGGCGCGGCCCCGGCGGCCGGTCAGTCCGGCGGCGGCAGGGCGGGGTCCACCAGAACCTTGGCCTCTGGCGCGGTCGTGGAGTTTGACCGGTCAATGTCGCAAGTTGGAAAGGGAAAACGGCGTCGCCGTGCTGGCCGAAAGGTGCAGGCGCTACGCGCCAAGGCTCGGGCTGTTGTTCAAAGCGCCGGCCTGGTGAGTTGTGGTGGGGCCGCTGTCAGCGCCTCACCCTTGGATGCTTCTAGCTCTGGCCTTGGTGGGCCCGGTGGGGCTGCCGACATCGCCTCGCCGTTGGACGCTACCGGCTCCGTGCCATTGCTGGTCCAGGGGCTGGTCAAGGATGGGACCGTGGTGGTCCGCGCGGCCGATTCGGTGGACGAGGGAGTGGCAGTGGAGGCGTCGCACATGGGAGCGGGGCTCCGCATTGGATCCATCCTGATCCCAGCCGTGGATGCTGCTCTCCTGTCTCCGTCGAGGTCGGGGCCCCCTTCCATCCAACTGCGTGAGCATGGCAGCGCCGTGGAGAGGACGACGAATGCGTCGCTCTCACGTGCTACTTCCATGTTGGGCCACTCTGGCTGCAGCCCAGGGCCTTCCTTGCCACGCCAGCAGTGCATAGCGCTAGTGGGTGGTGGAGACGGTGCGGGCCAGCCCAGCAAGGGACGTTGCTGGCACTGGCCGAGCGCCAGATGGGCCAGGCCCAGGACGTCGCGGACGATGCGGAGGCCCTAGCTGCCACGCCGCGGCATTCAAATGCTGCGCGGGAGAACGGGGAGATCCCCCCCTGTCGACGTGGACGTGGCCAAAGAGGCGTCGCTGGACTCTCCGGTGCTCCAGCTGGCCGTCGCCGTCAACGCTGAGGGTGCTGACTCTTCGGAGGCGCACAAGTTTGGGGTCGAGGATCCCGATGGCGAGCAGGTTGACGAGGAGATTGTGGTGGACACACCTCCGGCGCGCGGCGTTCGCGACGTAGGCTTGGTTCCCTCTCCCTCGCTCGTGTCCCCGGCGGTGTGCCGCTTTGCTTCGCCACCAGTGGTGTTTCAAAGATCGCGGCAGCCCCCCCCCCCCACCACGGACGTCGCCCATCGCAAGGCCGCGAACCCTAGGGGAGTTTCTCACAGCCGCCAAGTCGCGCTCAGACGCTCTCCTGCAGACTCCGGCTGTCCGACGCAGGCTGGCGGAGCTAAACTTCCAGCCTCGCCGTAGCTCTAGGATTGCAGGGCAACCTGGTGGCTTGAACGCGGAGATGAGAGCGGTGCGCAACCTGATGCGCAAGCTTGGCCTTCTCAAGGGGATGAGGCGCTGATACGTCTCCGACGTATCGATAATTTCTTATGTTCCATGCCACATTATTGATGATATCTACATGTTTTATACACATTATATGTCGTACTTATGCATTTTCCGGCACTAACCTATTAACGAGATGCCGAAGAGCCAGTTGTTGTTTTCTGCTGTTTTTGGTTTCAGAAATCCTAGTAAAGAAATATTCTCGGAATTGGACGAAATCAACGCCCAGGGTCCTATTTTTGCACGAAGCTTCCAGAAGACCGAGGGGGAAAGGAAGTGGGGCCACGAGGCGCCGACACAACAGGGCGGCGTGGCCTGGCCCCTGGCCGCGCCGGCCTGGCGTGTGGGGCCCTCGTGTGGCCCCCCACGTTGCCCTTCCGCCTACTTAAAGCCTTCGTCGCGAAACCCCCGCATCCGAGAGCCACGATACGGAAAACCTTGCCGAGACGCCGCCGCCGCCAATCCCATCTCGGGGGATTCCGGAGATCACCTCCGGCACCCTCGCCGGAGAGGGGATTCATCTCCCGGAGGACTCTTCACCGCCATGGTCGCCTCCGGAGTGATGAGTGAGTAGTTCACCCCTGGACTATGGGTCCATAGCGGTAGCTAGATGGTTGTCTTCTCCTCATGTGCTTCATTGTCGGATCTTGTGAGCTGCCTAACATGATCAAGATCATCTATCTGTAATTCTATATGTTGTGTTTGTCGGGATCCGATGGATAGAGAATACTATGTTATGTTGATTATCAATCTATTACCTATGTGTTGTTTATGATCTTGCATGCTCTCCGTTATTAGTAGAGGCTCTGGCCAAGTTTTTGCTCTTAACTCCAAGAGGGAGTATTTATTCTCGATAGTGGGTTCATGCCTCCATTAAATCTGGGACAGTGACAGAAAGTTCTAAGGTTGTGGATGTGTTGTTGCCACTAGGGATAAAACATTGATGCTATGTCTAAGGATGTAGTTATTGATTGCATTACGCACCATACTTAATGCAATTGTCTGTTGTTTTGCAACTTAATACTGGAAGGGGTTCGGATGATAATCTGAAGGTGGACTTTTTAGGCATAGATGCATGATGGATAGCGGTCTATGTACTTTGTCGTAATGCCCAATTAAATCTCACAATACTCATCATATCATGTATGTGCATGGTCATGCCCTCTCTATTTGTCAATTGCCCGACTGTAATTTATTCACCCAACATGCTATTTATCTTATGGGAGAGACACCTCTAGTGAACTGTGGACCCCGGTCTATTCTTTTACATCGAATACAATCTGCTACAATACTTGTTCTACTGTTTTCTTGCAAACAATCATCATCCACACTATACATCTAATCCTTTGTTACAGCAAACCGGTGAGATTGACAACCTCACTGTTTCGTTGGGGCAAAGTACTTTGGTTGTGTTGTGTAGGTTCCACGTTGGCGCCGGAATCCCTGGTGTTGCGCCGCACTACATCCCGCCGCCATCAACCTTCAACGTGCTTCTTGGCTCCTCCTGGTTCGATAAACCTTGGTTTCTTTCTGAGGGAAAACTTGCTGTTGTGCGCATCATACCTTCCTCTTGGGGTTCCCAACGAACGTGTGAGTTACACGCCATCAAGCAATATTTTCTGGCGCCGTTGCCGGGGACCTGAAGAAAAGCTACACCACAAAGATTTCTAACTCCCACGTCAACTACACGCCAGCATATTTTCTGGCTCCGTTGCCGGGGAGATCAAGACACGCTGCAAGGGGAGTCTCCACAATCCAATCTCTTTACTATGTTTTTGTCTTGCTTTATTTTATTTACTACTTTGTTTGCTGCATTATATCAAAACACAAAAAAATTAGTTGCTAGCTTTACTTTATTTACTGTCTTGCACTCTATATCAAAAACACAAAAAAATTAGTTACTTGCATTTTACTTTATCTAGTTTGCTTTATTTACTACTGCTAAAATGGCTACCCCTGAAAATACTAAGTTGTGTGACTTCACAACCACAAACAATAATGATTTCTTATGCACACCTATTGCTCCACCCGCTACTACAGCAGAATTCTTTGAAATTAAACCTGCTTTATTGAATCTTGTTATGAGAGAGCAATTTTTCAGGTGTTAGTTCCGATGATGTCTGCTTGCCCATCTCAATAATTTTGTTGAATTGTGTGAAATGCAAAAGTATAAAGATGTAGATGGTGACATTATAAAATTAAAATTGTTTCCTTTCTCATTAAGAGGAAGAGCTAAAGATTGGTTGCTATCTCTGCCTAAGAACAGTATTGATTCATGGACTAAATGCAAGGATGCTTTTATTGGTAGATATTATCCCCCTGCTAAAATTATATCTTTGAGAAGTAGCATAATGAATTTTAAACAATTGGATAATGAACATGTTGCTCAAGCTTGGGAAAGAATGAAATCTTTGGTTAAAAATTGCCCAACCCATGGACTGACTACTTGGATGATCATCCAAACCTTTTATGCGGGAACTGAATTTTTCTTCGCGGAACCTATTGGATTCAGCTGCTGGAGGTACCTTTATGTCCATCACTCTTGGTGAAGCAACAAAGCTCCTTGATAATATGATGATTAATTACTCTGAATGGCACATGGAAAGAGCTCCACAAGGTAAGAAGGTAAATTCTGTCGAAGAAACCTCCTCCTTGAGTAATAAGATTGATGCTATTATGTCTATGCTTGAGAATGATAGGACTAATGTTGATCCTAATAATGTTCCGTTAGCTTCATTGGTTGCTCAAGAAGAACATGTTGATGTAAACTACATTAAAAATAATAATTTCAACAACAATGCTTATCGGAACAATTCTAGTAATAACTATAGGCCATATCCTTATAAAAATGGTAACGATTATGCTAATTCTTATGGGAATTCTTACAACAATAATAGGAACACACCCCCTGGACTTGAAACTATTCTTAAAGAATTTATTAGTACACAAACTACTTTTAACAAATCTGTTGAGGAAAAGCTCAATAAAATTGATATTCTCGCTTCTAAGGTTGATAGTCTTGCCTCTGATATTGATCTTTTGAAATCGAAAGTTATGCCTAATAAGGATATTGGAAATAAAATTGTTACTACAGCAAATGCCATCCAAGTTAGAATTAATGAGAATATAAGATTAATGGCCGAATTGCATGCTAGGTGGGAAAGAGAAGACAATGAAAAACTAGCTAAAAAGAGTAATGTAGCTAAAGTTTGGACTATTACCACCACTAGTAATGCTAATGATTCATATGTTGCTGCACCTCCTACTATCAATGGTAAAATAATTGGTGTTGGCAATGCTTCTACTCCTAATGCAAAGTCTGCAAAACTGCAAAAAACTGCTAAAACTGCTGAAACTGCCTGTGATAAAACTGCTGAAATGTTTTCCAACATTGGGGATGATGATCCCATTGCTTTAGATTATAATGGTTTGGATTTTGATGATTTCCATATCTCTGAAGTTATAAAGTTCTTGCAAAAACTTGCTAAGAGTCCTAATGCTAGTGCTATAAACTTGGCTTTCACAAAACATATTACAAATGCCCTCATAAAAGATAGAGAAGAGAAACTAGAGCGTGAAGCTTCTATTCCTAGAAAGCTAGAAGATGGTTGGAAGCCCATCATTAAGATGAAGGTCAATAACTTTGATTGTAATGCTTTATGTGATCTTGGTGCAAGTATTTCCGTTATGCCTAAGAAAATTTATAATATGCTTGACTTGCCACCATTGAAAAATTGTTATTTGGATGTTAATCTTGTTGATAATGCTATAAAGAAACCTTTGGGGAGAGTTGATAATGTTCGCATTACCGTTAACAATAATCTTGTCCCCGTTGATTTTATTGTCTTGGATATTGAATGCAATGCATCTTGCCCCATTATATTGGGAAGACCTTTTCTTCGAACTGTTGGTGCTATCATTGATATGAAGGAAGGTAATATTAAATATCACTTTCCTCTCAAGAAAGGTATGGAACACTTCCCTAGAAAGAGAATGAAGTTACCTTTTGATTCTATTATTAGAACAAGTTATGATGTTGATGCATCATCTTTCGATAATACTTGATATACACTTTCTGCGCCTAGCTGAAAGGCGTTAAAGAAAAACGCTTATGGGAGACAACCCATATTTTTACTACAGTACTTTTATTTTATATTTGAGTCTTGGAAGTTGTTTACTACTATAGCAACCTCTACTTATCTTAGTTTTGTGTTTTGGTGTGCCAAGTAAAGTCTTTGATAGTAAGGTTCATACTAGATTTGGATTAATGCGCAGTTACAGATTTCTTTCGTGTCACGAATTTCGACCTGCCTCTCTGTAGGTAGCTCAGAAAAATATGCCAATTTACGTGCGTGATCCTCAGATATGTACTCAACTTTCATTCAATTTGGGCATTTTCATTTGAGCAAGTCTGGTGCCATTTTAAAATTCGTTTTTACGAACTGTTCTGTTTTGACAGATTCTGCCTTTTATTTCACATTGCCTCTTTTGCTATGTTGGATGAATTTCTTTGATCCATTAATATCCAGTAGCTTTATGCAATGTCCAGAAGTGTTAAGAATGATTATGTCACCTCTGAACATGTTAATTTTTATTGTGCACTAACCCTCTAATGAGTTGTTTCGAGTTTGGTGTGGAGGAAGTTTTCAAGGATCAAGAGAGGAGAATGATGCAATATGATCAAGGAGAGTGAAAGCTCTAAGCTTGGGGATGCCCGGTGGTTCACCCCTGCATATATTAAGAAGACTCAAGCGTCTAAGCTTGGGGATGCCCAAGGCATCCCTTCTTCATCGACAACATTATCAGGTTCCTCCCGTGAAACTATATTTTTATTCCATCACATCTTATGTACTTTACTTGGAGCGTCGGTTTGTTTTTGTTTTTGTTTTGTTTCAATAAAATGGATCCTAGCATTCATTGTGTGGGAGAGAGACACGCTCCGTTGTTGCATATGGAAAAATATGTCCTTAGGCTTTACTCATAGTATTCATGGCGAAGGTTGAATCTTCTTCGTTAAATTGTTATATGGTTGGAATTGGGAAATGCTACATGTAGTAATTCTAAAATGTCTTGAATAATTTGATACTTGGCAATTTTTGTGCTCATGTTTAAGCTCTTGCATCATATACTTTGCACCCATTAATGAAGAAACACATAGAGCTTGCTAAATTTGGTTTGCATATTTGGTCTCTCTAAAGTCTAGATAATTTATAGTATTGAGTTTTGAACAACAAGGAAGACGGTGTAGAGTCTTATAATGTTTTCAATATGTCTTTTATGTGAGTTTTGCTGCACCGGTTCATCCTTGTGTTTGTTTCAAATAACCTTGCTAGCCTAAACCTTGTATCGAGAGGGAATACTTCTCATGCATCCAAAATCCTTGAGCCAACCACTATGATATTTGTCTCCACCATACCTACCTACTACATGGTATTTCTCCGCCATTCCAAAGTAAATTGCTTGAGTGCTACCTTTAAAATTTCCATCATTCACCTTTGCAATATATAGCTCATGGGACAAAACAGCCTTAAAAACTATTGTGGTATTGAATATGTACTTATGCACTTTATCTCTTATTAAGTTGCTTGTTGTGCGATAACCATGTTCCTGGGGACGCCATCAACTACTCTTTGTTGAATATCATGTGAGTTGCTATGCATGTCCGTCTTGTCTGAAGTAAGAGAGATCTACCACTTTAATGGTTAGAGCATGCATATTGTTAGAGAAGAACATTGGGCCGCTAACTAAAGCCATGAATCATGGTGGAAGTTTCAGTTTTGGACATATATCCTCAATCTCATATGATAACATTAATTGTTGCTACATGCTTATGCATTAAAGAGGAGTCCATTATCTGTTGTCCATGTTGTCCCGGTATGGATGTCTAAGTTGAGAATAATCAAAAGCGAGAAATCCAAAATGCGAGCTTTCTCCTTAGACCTTTGTACAGGCGGCATGGAGGTACCCCTTTGTGACACTTGGTTAAAACATGTGTATTGCGATGATCCGGTAGTCCAAGCTAATTAGGACAAGGTGCGGGCACTATTAGTATACTATGCATGAGGCTTGCAACTTGTAAGATATAATTTACATAATACATGTGCTTTATTACTACCGTTGACAAAATTGTTTGTTTTCAAAACCAAAGCTCTAGCACAAATATAGCAATCGATGCTTTCCTCTTTGAAGGACCATTCTTTTACTTTTATGTTGAGTCAGTTCACCTATTTCTCTCCACCTCAAGAAGCAAACACTTGTGTGAACTGTGCATTGATTCCTACATACTTGCATATTGCACTTGTTATATTACTCTATGTTGACAATATCCATGAGATATACATGTTACAAGTTGAAAGCAACCGCTGAAACTTAATCTTCCTTTGTGTTGCTTCAATACCTTTACTTTGATTTATTGCTTTATGAGTTAACTCTTATGCAAGACTTATTGATGCTTGTCTTGAAGTGCTATTCATGAAAAGTCTTTGCTTTATGATTCAGTTGTTTACTCATGTCATTACCATTGTTTTGATCGCTGCATTCATTACATATGCTTACAATAGTATGATCAAGGTTATGATGGCATGTCACTCCGTAAATTATCTTTGTTATCGTTTACTCGCTCGGGACGAGCAGGAACTAAGCTTGGGGATGCCGATACGTCTCCGACGTATCGATAATTTCTTATGTTCCATGCCACATTATTGATGATATCTACATGTTCTATACACATTATATGTCGTATTTATGCATTTTCCGGCACTAACCTATTAACGAGATGCCGAAGAGCCAGTTGTTGTTTTCTGCTGTTTTTGGTTTCAGAAATCCTAGTAAAGAAATATTCTCGGAATTGGACGAAATCAACGCCCATGGTCCTATTTTTGCACGAAGCTTCCAGAAGACCGAGGGGGAAAGGAAGTGGGGCCACGAGGCGCCGACACAACAGGGCGGCGCGGCCCGGCCCCCGGCCGCGCCGGCCTGGCGTGTGGGGCCCTCGTGTGGCCCCCACGTTGCCCTTCCGCCTACTTAAAGCCTTCGTCGCGAAACCCCCGCACCGAGAGCCACGATACGGAAAACCTTACCGAGACGCCGCCGCCGCCAATCCCATCTCGGGGGATTCCGGAGATCACCTCCGGCACCTCGCCGGAGAGGGGATTCATCTTCCGGAGGACTCTTCACCGCCATGGTCGCCTCCGGAGTGATGAGTGAGTAGTTCACCCCTGGACTATGGGTCCATAGCGAGTAGCTAGATGGTTGTCTTCTCCTCATGTGCTTCCTTGTCGGATCTTGTGAGCTGCCTAACATGATCAAGATCATCTATCCGTAATTCTATATGTTGTGTTTGTCGGGATCCGATGGATAGAGAATACTATGTTATGTTGATTATCAATCTATTATCTATGTGTTGTTTATGATCTTGCATGCTCTCCGTTATTAGTAGAGGCTCGGCCAAGTTTTTGCTCTTAACTCCAAGAGGGAGTATTTATGCTCGATAGTGGGTTCATGCCTCCATTAAATCCGGGACAGAGTGACGAAAAGTTCTAAGGTTGTGGATGTGTTGTTGCCACTAGGGATAAAACATTGATGCTATGTCTAAGGATGTAGTTATTGATTACATTACGCACCATACTTAATGCAATTGTCTGTTGTTTTGCAACTTAATACTGGAAGGGGTTCGGATGATAACCTGAAGGTGGACTTTTTAGGCATAGATGCATGCTGGATAGCGGTCTATGTACTTTTTCGTAATGCCCAATTAAATCTCACAATAATCATCATATCATGTATGTGCATGGTCATGTCCTCTCTATTTGTCAATTGCCCGACTGTAATTTGTTCACCCAACATGCTATTTATCTTATGGGAGAGACACCTCTAGTGAACTGTGGACCCCGGTCCATTCTTTTACATCGAATACAATCTGCTGCAATACTTGTTCTACTGTTTTCTTGCAAACAATCATCATCCACACTATACATCTAATCCTTTGTTACAGCAAGCCGGTGAGATTGACAACCTCACTCTGTTTCATTGGGGCAAAGTACTTTGGTTGTGTTGTGCAGGTTCCACGTTGGCGCCGGAATCCTCGGTGTTGCGCCGCACTACATCCCGCCGCCATCAACCTTCAACGTGCTTCTTGGCTCCTCCTGGTTCGATAAACCTTGGTTTCTTTCTGAGGGAAAACTTGCTGCTGTGCGCATCATACCTTCCTCTTGGGGTTCCCAACGAACGTGTGAGTTACACGCCATCAGGAGCCATCGGAGGCGGCCCTGGAAGCCTATCATAAGATGCCCCTGACGGATGACATGATTGAGGCGATCGCGGAGTTCTATGGGTGGTCGCTCTCGACGATCCGAGGATGTTCCCCACCGCTGTTGGGGATGACGGGTGGTCGCCTCATCGAGGCCTGACCCCTGACGGTGGTCCACGGGTGTCTTAAGCTGTTCCGATGTTGTACGAACCTAAGGTGCTGGTGGCCAATGTGCGAGGCCTCAATGATCGCGCAAGGCGTACGGGTGTTAGGAGTGTTGTGAACACTACGGGTGCGTCCATTGTATGTCTCCAGGAGACAAAGCTATCTGTTGTAACCCATGTGATTGTTATTGAGGCGCTAGGCGCAGACTTTGATGCTTACTTCTACTTGCCGGCGACTGATACTAGGGGGGATCATTGTGGCTTGGACTAGCCGTGTGGTGCAGCTCGATGGCGCCCATTACGGGGCTAATAGTGTCACAACTAGGGTCTCCCCGGTGGGTGGTGGCTCTGGATGGTGGTTGACGTGTGTCTATGGACCACATGCTGAGGCTGACAAGGTCGCCTTCTTAGAGGAACTTCGCGATGTCCGCAGGGGTCACCCTGGACCGTGGGCTCTCTGCGGGGATTTTAACCCGATCTATCGTGATGAGGACAAGAACAACGGCAACCTAAACCGTAGGATGATGGGCAGATTTCGACGCTTCTTGAATGATCTGCGAGCTGAAGGAGATCTACCTTCACGGGCGACGCTATACGTGGTCTAACGAGAGGGAAACGCCCACTCTTGTCCGGCTGGATCGGGTGTTTGTCACGGCTGCTTGGGAGGAGCTGCATAGTAGCTGCATGCTGCGCTGCTTGGCGACGGTGGTGGCTGACCACTGCCCACTCCTACTAGACTGCACCACCAAGTCCTCAGGACCAAGGCGGTTCCAGTTCGAACGGTTCTGGCTTCGCTTAGAGGGCTTCGAGGAGGCTGTGCGGAGCGCCCGGGATGTTGTGGAGGGGACCCGGACCCCTTCCGGCGGCTCATCGCTAAACTAAAACGCACGGCACACAGTCTGATGAGCTGGAGTGACAAGAAGGTCGGTTGTGTCAAACTGCAGCTGATGATAGCGCGGGAGGTCGTCCTGAGGTTGGATGTGGCCATGGAGACTAGACAGCTGTCCCAGACGAACGCCGACTCAGGGCACACCTCAAACATGCTTACCTGGGTCTGGCCTCTCTGGAGCGCACCATGGCTAGGCAGCGGGCCAAGATCGCGTGGCTCAAGGAAGGGGACGCTAACACGGCCTTTTTCCACCGAGCACGCAGCTTACCGCCGCCGTAAGAACGTGATCCACAGCCTGCAGGTGGAAGGCGCGGTTACCTCCGACCATGCGACGATGGCTGGAGCTGCTTTCGCACACTTCGAAGGCCTGCTTGGAACCTCGGAGGAGAGACATCACTCGTTGGACTTGGACTTCCTGGACACCCACTCTGAGGATCTCTCGGAGTTGGAGGCTGCGTTCACAGAAGACGAGATCTGGGAGGTGATCCGGCGACTGCCTGTGGGCAAGGCGCCCGGGCCCGATGGGTTCACGGCTGAGTTCCTCCAAAAGTGTTGGGGCGTGGTGAAAGGCGACTTCATGGCTGCCTTCGATAAGCTGTTCACGCTGTGTGGGTGATACGTCTCCGACGTATCGATAATTTCTTATGTTCCATGCCACATTATTGATGATTTCTACATGTTATATGCACACTTTATGTCATATTCGTGCATTTTCTGGAACTAACCTATTAACAAGATACCAAAGTGCCAGTTCCTCGTTTTCTCGCTGTTTTTGGTTTCGTAAATCCTAGTAACGAAATATTCTCGGAATCGGACGAAATCAAGACCCAGGTTCCTATTTTTCCACGAAGCTTCCAGAACACCCGGGAAGGACCAGAGGGGGGCCACAGGGGCCCCAGATGATAGGCCGGCGCGGCCCAAGCCCTGGCCGCGCCGCCTTATGGTGCCACCGCCTCGTCGCCCCTCCGACTCCGCCTCTTCGCCTATTTAAAGCCTTCGTCGCGAAAACCCTATTACGGAGGACGAAACCCACAGAAACCTTCCAGAGCCGCCGCCATCGCGAAGCCAAGATCTGGGGGACAGGAGTCTCTGTTCCGGCACCCGCCGGAGCGGGGAAGTGCCCCGGAAGGCTTCTCCATCGACACCGCTGCCATCTCCACCGCCATCTTCATCACCGCTGTCTGCTCCCATGAGGAGGGAGTAGTTCTCCATCGAGGCTCGGGGCTGTACCGGTAGCTATGTGGTTCATCTCTCTCCTATGTACTTCAATACAATAATCTCATGAGCTGCCTTACATGATTGAGATTCATATGATGATGCTTGTAATCTAGATGTCATTGTGCTAGTCAAGTGAGTTTTACTTATGTGATCTCCGGAGACTCCTTGTCCCACGTGTGTAAAGGTGACGAGTGTGTGCACCGTGTGGGTCTCTTAGGCTATATTTCACAGAATACTTACTCACCGTTATGAATGGCGTAGTGAAGTGCTTATTTATATCTCTTTATGATTGCAATGTGTTTTGTATCACAATTTATCTATGTGCTACTCTAGCAATGTTATTAAAATAGTTTTATTCCTCCTACACGGTGTAATGGTGACAGTGTGTGCATCCGTGTTAGTACTTGGCGTATGCTATGATCATGATCTCTTGTAGATTGTGAAGTTAACTATTGCTATGATAGTATTGATGTGATCTATTCCTCCTACATAGTGTGAAGGTGACGAGTGTGCATGCTTGTGTTAGTACTTGGTTTAGTCGTGTTGATCTTTCTTGCACTCTAAGGTTATTTAAATATGAACATTGAATTGTGGAGCTTGTTAACTCCGGCATTGAGGGTTCGTGTAATCCTACGCAATGTGTTCATCATCCAACAAGAGTGTAGAGTATGCATTTATCTATTCTGTTATGTGATCAAAGTTGAGAGTGTCCACTAGCGAAAGTCTATTCCCTAGGCCTTGTTCCTAAATACTGCTATCGCTGCTTGTTTACTGTTTTACTGTGTTACTACTGTTGCAATACTACCACCATCAACTACACGCCAGCAAGCTATTTTCTGGTGCCGTTACTACTGCTCATATATATTCATACCACATGTATTTCACTATCTCTTCGCCGAACTAGTGCACCTATTAGGTGTGTTGGGGACACAAGAGACTTCTTGCTTTGTGGTTGCAGGGTTGCTTGAGAGGGATATCTTTGACCTCTTCCTCCCTGAGTTCGATAAACCTTGGGTGATCCACTTAAGGGAAACTTGCTTGCTATTCTACAAACCTCTCGCTCTTGGAGGCCCAACACCTGTCTACAAGAATAGAAGCTCCCGTAGACATCAAGCACTTTTCCGGCGCCGTTGCCGGGGAGGAAAGGTAAAAAGGCACTCATACTCCGGTTCCGTGTAACGATACTTTTCTGGCGCCATTGTGTTTGTGCTCGAAGATATTTCCTTTAGATCCTGCAATTGCATCTTTTTGTTTCTTGTTTACACTAGTTTGGCATAATGGACAACAATGAGCTTCTTATTCTATTTCCTGATTTAAGACATGGATTGTTTGATGCGAAAATTAAAAAACCTATGAAATCTTATTTGCATGCTCGGTAGTAATATTAGTATGAACGCTTTGAACACCATTGTTGATAATAATGTAGAAAGTTCTAAGCTTGGGGAAGCTGGTTTTCATGATCTTTTTAGTCCCCCAAGCATTGAGGAGAAAATTTTCTTTGATGATACTTTGCCTCCTATTTATGATGATTATAATGATAGTGGTCTTTTGGTGCCACCTACTATGGAGAGTAAATTTTGTTGTGATTATACTATGCCTCTTACACTTGATGAGAATAATAATGATAGCTACTTTGTTGAATTTGCTCCCACTACAACTAATAAAATTGATTATGCTTATGTGGAGAGTAATAATTTTATGCATGAGACTCATGATAAGAATGCTTTATGTGATAGTTATATTGTTGAGTTTGCTCATGATGCCACTGAAAGTTATTATGAGAGAGGAAAATATGGTTGTAGAAATTTTCATGTTACTAAAATGCCTCTCTATATGCTGAAATTTTTGAAGCTACACTTGTTTTATCTTCCTATGCTTGTTACTTTGCTCTTCATGAACTTGTTTATTTACAAGATTCCTATGCATAGGAAGCATGTTAGACTTAAATATGTTTTGAATTTGCTTCTTGATGCTCTCTTTTGCTTCATACTCTATTTTTCATGATTGCATCATTAAAACTGCTGAGCCCATCTTAATGGCTATAAAGAAAGAACTTTTTGGGAGATAACCCATGTGTTATTTTGCTACAGTACTTTATTTTATATTTGTGTCTTGGAAGTTGTTTACTACTGTAGCAACCTCTTCTTATCTTAGTTTTGTGTTTTGTTGTGCCAAGTAAAGTCTTTGATAGTAAAGTAAATACTAGATTTGGATTACTGCGCAGAAACAGATTTCTTTGCTGTCACGAATCTGGGTCTAATTCTCTGTAGGTAACTCAGAAAATTATGCCAATTTACGTGAGTGATCCTCAGATATGTAAGCAACTTTCATTCAATTTGGGCATTTTCATTTGAGCAAGTCTGGTGCCCTAATAAAATCCATCTTTACGGACTGTTCTGTTTTGACAGATTCTGCCTTTTATTTCGCATTGCCTCTTTTGCTATGTTGGATGAATTTCTTTGATCCATTAATGTCCAGTAGCTTTATGCAATGTCCAGAAGTGTTAAGAATGATTGTGTCACCTCTGAACATGTTAATTTTTATTGTGCACTAATCCTCTAATGAGTTTGTTTCGAGTTTGGTGTGGAGGAAGTTTTCAAGGGTCAATAGAGGAGGATGATATACTATGATCAAGAAGAGTGAAGAGTCTAAGCTTGGGGATGCCCCGGTGGTTCATCCCTCAATATTTCAAGAAGACTCAAGCATCTAAGCTTGGGGATGCCCAAGGCATCCCCTTCTTCATCGACAACATTATCAGGTTCCTCCCCTGAAACTATATTTTTATTCGGCCACATCTTATGTACTTTACTTGGAGCGTCTGTTTGTTTTTGTTTTTGTTTTTGTTTGAATAAATGCTTGTGTGGGAGAGAGACACGCTCCGCTGGTTCATATGAACACATGTGTTCTTCGTTTTATCTTTTAGTGTTCATGGCGAAGGTTAAAACTTCTTCGTTAAATTGTTATATGGTTGGAATTGGAAAATGCTACATGTAGTAACTCTAAAATGTCTTGGATAATTTGATACTTGGCAATTGTTGTGCTCATGTTTAAGCTCTTGCATCATATACTTTGCACCCATTAATGAAGAAATACTTAGAGCTTGCTAATTTGGTTTGCATATTTGGTTTCTCTAGAGTCTAGATAACATCTAGTATTGAGTTTTGAACAACAAGGAATACGGTGTGGAGTCTTATGATGTTTACAATATGTCTTTTATGTGAGTTTTGCTGCACCGTTCATCCTTGTGTTTGTTTCAAATAACCTTGCTAGCCTAAACCTTGTATTGAGAGGGAATACTTCTCATGCATCCAAAATTCTTGAGCCAACCACTATGCCATTTGTGTCCACCATACCTACCTACTACATGGTATTTATCCGCCATTCCAAAGTAAATTGCTTGAGTGCTACCTTTAAAATTCCATCATTCACCTTTGCAATATATAGCTCATGGGACAAATAGCTTAAAAACTATCGTGGTATTGAATATGTACTTATGCACTTTATCTCTTATTAAGTTGCTTGTTGTGCGATAACCATGTTTCGGGGACGCCATCAACTATTCCTTGTTGAATATCATGTGAGTTGCTATGCATGTCCGTCTTGTCTGAAGTAAGAGAGATCTACCACCTTTATGGTTGGAGCATGCATATTGTTAGAGAAGAACATTGGGCCGCTAACTAAAACCATGATTCATGGTGGAAGTTTCGGTTTTAGACATATATCCTCAATCTCATATGAGAATAATAATTGTTGCCACATGCTTATGCATTAAAGAGGAGTCCATTATCTGTTGTCCATGTTGTCCCGGTATGGATGTCTAAGTTTAGAATAATCAAAAGCGAAAAATCCAAAATGCGAGCTTTCTCCTTAGACCTTTGTACAGGCGGCATGGAGGTACCCCATTGTGACACTTGGTTAAAACATGTGCATTGCAAAGATCCGGTAGTCCAAGCTAATTAGGACAAGGTGCGGGCACTATTAGTATACTATGCATGAGGCTTGCAACTTGTAAGATATAATGTACATAACTCATATGCTTTATTACTACCGTTGACAAAATTGTTTCATGTTTTCAAAATAAAAGCTCTGGCACAAATATAGCAATCGATGCTTTCCTCTTTGAAGGACCATTCTTTTACTTTTATGTTGAGTCAGTTCACCTATCTCTCTCCACCTCAAGAAGCAAACACTTGTGTGAACTGCGCATTGATTCCTACATACTTGCATATTGTACTTGTTATATTACTCTATGTTGACAATTATCCAAGAGATATACATGTTACAAGTTGAAAGCAACCGCTGAAACTTAATCTTCCTTTGTGTTGCTTCAATGCCTTTACTTTGATTTATTGCTTTATGAGTTAACTCTTATGCAAGACTTATTAATGCTTTTCTTGAAGTACTATTCATGAAAAGTCTTTGCTTTATGATTCACTTGTTTACTCATGTCATTACCATTGTTTTGATCGCTGCATCCACTACATATGTTTACAAATAGTATGATCAAGGTTATGATGGCATGTCACTTCAGAAATTATCTTTGTTATCGTTTTACCCGCTCGGGACGAGCGTAACTAAGCTTGGGGATGCTGATACGTCTCCGACGTATCGATAATTTCTTATGTTCCATGCCACATTATTGATGATTTCTACATGTTATATGCACACTTTATGTCATATTCGTGCATTTTCCGGAACTAACCTATTAACAAGATGCCGAAGTGCCGGTTCTCGTTTTCTGCTGTTTTTGGTTTCAGAAATCCTAGTAACGAAATATTCTCGGAATCGGACGAAATCAAGACCCAGGTTCCTATTTTTCCACGAAGCTTCCAGAACACCCGGGAAGGACCAGAGGGGGGCCACAGGGGCCCCAGATGATAGGCCGGCGCGGACCAGGCCCTGGCCGCGCCGCCTTATGGTGCCACCGCCTCGTCGCCCCTCCGACTCCGCCTCTTCGCCTATTTAAAGCCTCCGTCGCGAAAACCCTATTACGGAGGACGAAACCCACAGAAACCTTCCAGAGCCGCCGCCATCGCGAAGCCAAGATCTGGGGGACAGGAGTCTCTGTTCCGGCACCCTGCCGGAGCGGGGAAGTGCCCCGGAAGGCTTCTCCATCGACACCGCTGCCATCTCCACCGCCATCTTCATCACCGCCGCTGCTCCCATGAGGAGGGAGTAGTTCTCCATCGAGGCTCGGGGCTGTACCGGTAGCTATGTGGTTCATCTCTCTCCTATGTACTTCAATACAATAATCTCATGAGCTGCCTTACATGATTGAGATTCATATGATGATGCTTGTAATCTAGATGTCATTGTGCTAGTCAAGTGAGTTTTACTTATGTGATCTCCGGAGACTCCTTGTCCCACGTGTGTAAAGGTGACAGTGTGTGCACCGTGTGGGTCTCTTAGGCTATATTTCACGGAATACTTACTCACCTGTTATGAATGGCGTAGTGAAGTGCTTATTTATATCTCTTTATGATTGCAATGTGTTTTGTATCACAATTTATCTATGTGCTACTCTAGCAATGTTATTAAAGTAGTTTTATTCCTCCTACACGGTGTAATGGTGACGAGTGTGTGCATCCATGTTAGTACTTGGCGTATGCTATGATCATGATCTCTTGTAGATTGTGAAGTTAACTATTGCTATGATAGTATTGATGTGATCTATTCCTCCTACATAGTGTGAAGGTGACGAGTAGTGCATGCTGTGTTAGTACTTGGTTTAGTCGTGTTGATCTTTCTTGCACTCTAAGGTTATTTAAATATGAACATTGAATTGTGGAGCTTGTTAACTCCGGCATTGAGGGTTCGTGTAATCCTACGCAATGTGTTCATCATCCAACAAGAGTGTAGAGTATGCATTTATCTATTCTCGTTATGTGATCAAAGTTGAGAGTGTCCACTAGCGAACGTCTATTCCCTAGGCCTTGTTCCTAAATACTGCTATCGCTGCTTGTTTACTGTTTTATCGTGTTACTACTGTTGCAATACTACCACCATCAACTACACGCCAGCAAGCTATTTTCTGGTGCCGTTACTACTGCTCATATATATTCATACCACCCGTATTTCACTATCTCTTCGCCGAACTAGTGCACCTATTAGGTGTGTTGGGGACACAAGAGACTTCTTGCTTTGTGGTTGCGGGGTTGCTTGAGAGGGATATCTTTGACCTCTTCCTCCCTGAGTTCGATAAACCTTGGGTGATCCACTTAAGGGAAACTTGTTGCTGTTCTACAAACCTCTGCTCTTGGAGGCCCAACACTGTCTACAAGAATAGAAGCTCCCGTAGACATCAGTGGGCACGGATTCCAAGGCCTTAACCAGGCCCTGCTAATCCTGCTGCCTAAGCGTCCGGATGCGGCTGTGTTAGGCGACTACAGGCCGATCAGCCTGATCCATATCTTCGCCAAACTGGTTGCTAAGGCGCTCGCTACGCGTCTTGCCCCTCGGATGGAGTCGCTGGTGGATCGCAATCAATGCGCGTTCATTCGCAAACGGTGCATCCACGACAACTTTATGTTGGTCCAGCAGACTGCTCGGTTCCTACACCGGGAGAAGCAGCCGCGGGTGATGCTTAAGCTGGACATCGCCCGCGCCTTCGATTCCGTCTCGTGGGGTTTCCTCTTGGAGATCCTCCGCAAGGTAGGCTTTGGACCAAGGTTCCGCGAACCGGTGTCCATTCTCCTATCTACGGCGAGTACTAGGGTGATGCTCAACGGCGAGCCGGGCCCCCGATTTGGCATCGACGGGGCCCGAGACAGGGAGACCCCCTGTCGCCGGCGCTGTTCGTTCGATGATGAACTCGCTCAACAGGATGCTAGCTAAGGCGATGGAGCTGGGGATTCTGAGACGTTTAGCGCGACGGGATTTAGTGACGTCGGTATCGCTTTATGCAGACGATGTGGTGATCTTCTGCCATCCAGATGAGACGGAACTGCGTGTTGTACGCGGTATCCTGGAGCTCTTTGGTCATGCATCAGGGTTGCGTACCAACTTCGCTAAATGCTCTGTCTCTCCGATCGCCTGTTCGGATGAGGAGTCTGTGGGCGCAGCTGAACTCATGGAGTGTCAGCTTGCGCCTTTCCCGGTGAGATACCTTGGCATCCCGCTGTCCATCAGAAGGCTGACGGCTGCATCATTCCAGCCCCCGGTAGACCGCCCGGCTGACAAACTACCCACCTGGAAGGCATCGATGATGCCTAGGGCGGGACGTCTGACGCTGATCCGTTCGGTCCTAGCAGCGATCCCTCTACATCAGTTGATGGTGCTGGGCATCCACAAGAAAGCACTAAAGCAGGTGTATAAGATCTTGAGAGGATTCTTATGGACGGGCAGGGCGGATGCCAACGGTGGGCACTGCCACGTCAACTGGGCACGGGTGTGCAGGCTGCTGCGGCTGGGGGGCTTAGGGATCCCAGACCTTGAGCGCACTGCCATCAGCCTCAGGGTGAGATGGATCTGGCGGATGCGCACTGATCCCCTGCGACCATGGCGCGGGCTGGATATGCACTTCTCGAAGACGGAGCTGGATGTCTCCGCGGCCTCCACCTACATGGTGGTCGGCAACGGGGAATCCACCCTCTTCTGGGAAGACAGGTGGCTGGACGGCAGGTCCATCAAGGAGATGGCGCCGGAGGTGTACGCCCTAGTACCGAAGCGTCGGCGGAAGGCTCGCACGGTCCGAGAGGCGTTGGTCGCACGTTCCTGGATCCCCGACATAGTTGGTGCACCGAGCTCCCTAGCACCGTGGCGATACGTACGGTTGTGGGGCGGACTCCGGGACACCCGGCTATCGGCGGGCCCAGATAGGCTGATTTGGCGTTGGACGACGGATGACCAGTACTCGGCCAGCTCCTGTTATGACACCCTCTTCCAGGGGGCGGTCATCTCAGGCTCCTGGAAGCTTAACTGGAAATCCTGGACGCCGCCTAGGGTGAAGTTCTTCATATGGTTGGCCTGCCTCGACAGATGCTGGACGGGGGAAAGGTTGGCACGTAGCGGACTCCCGCACGCGCCTACATGCCCGTTCTGTGACCAATCTGTCGAGACAATGAGCCATCTGCTCACAGGATGCTCCTTCTCCAGGACGGTTTGGTTTGAGGTTCTGTCGTGGATACGATCCACCTCAGGCCCTCCCACGTTTGAGGGTGACTTCGCGGAGTGGTGGTCGCAGGCGGTGCGGACCGCCCCTCGCCAGCTGCGCAAGGGCACTTCGTCGGTTATCATGCTTACGGCTTGGTGGATCTGGAAGCATCGGAACGCGGTGGTCTTTGACAACGTGCGACCTTCGGTGACATCCTTGTTCAACGACTTAGTGGCCGAGGCGCGGCAATGGACGGACGCGGGAGCCCGGGGTGTGCGCCAGCTACTCCCCTAGATTAGTTTTCCTTTTCCTTGGGTCGAGTTGTACGGCGTGTTGTGTCCGTGCTCGGACTTGTACATAAACTCTTCTTTATCTATCAATGCATCGAAACGCAAGGCTTTTGCGTTTTCGCGAAAAAAAAATCTCTGTAGCATTTGCAGTGCTATGCTTGGCACCTCTTAGTGTCTAGAGCAGTATTTAGGACTACTGGAAATCATAGTTGAATACCTTTGTTGACTGAACTTTTTTGGGTATATGTGATATCTGAATCCTAGGTTCATGTTGCACGAAGAGTTTACTAGAATTTTTGACCTCCCAATTTCTCACAGCATTGATAGACTTGAAGCAACTGACTTGATATTTTGTTTTCCAATGCAGCTGGAGCAGCAGGAAGCTGAAGCAACAAAGTGAGAGCCACATGTTGTGACGGCACTATTGCCTTTGAAGTCGTAGAAGAACATTTGCTTCTGTGAGGTCGCCTGAAGCTGCTTATTGGCACACTGGCGATTTAGCGTCACCGATATCTGTGTTACTATCGGCAGTGTCATTTTTAATTCTCAATGTGTGGGTGCATTTTTTAGGAGAAAAACACGTCCTAGTGGCCGTTGCAGAAATCGGGCGAAGCGGCGACCACCCCATCAAGCCAACCGATCATAGCTTCACCAACGCATCCCTGTCTTTTCTTAGATTTTAATTATTTTATTGACTACTTATATCACTAATTCATTGCCATAATCCAGCACATCCTCATTTCTACCGACTTGTTTAGGAAGTATAAATGGCCCAAAAAGGCAAAAGATCGAGCATAAGAAGTACTGACCGCCACAAGTAAGAACCAATCAGTAATGTCGCATGTCAGTGGTGTTATGTCAGTACTGACCAGCCTAGGCCCAATTGTGATCCGTCAGTGGTATGTGTCATTAACCTGTCTGTAATAGTTTTTACTCTGCTGTCCGCTCGTTTGGTCTCTCGTCTTTTTAGCCAAGGTTGCAAGCTATGATGCCGGCTCATTCCTTTGCTTCAGACAAATCCAACAACCGTCTCCTGTCTTTGCACAATTGGACAAGATTATTAACTAGGTAGAGGCCTATATATGCCAAGCTCCAAATACTCGTACTGCTGGCATTTTGTCTCTAGTAATAAAGCAGTAGTAGAATTCACACACATCTATTCGTGCATTTCAAAGAAAATTCAAAAATTCCTTACGTCATTCATGACAATATAGATAGTCAAGTTAATTGGGAACATACGTTAGTATACATGTGCATGCAATACCCTGCGTCCATTAATGACAGCAGACATGTATTTTGTACTCACCTCATTTTGGACATATACATGCCAGTTGCCATTTGAAATGAATAGATACATTGCACTTTGCACCATTTATCCTTGTGCTTTCAATGAGTTAGACTGTAGTAATTTAAAGCCTCCAAAAAAATGAAAAGGAAAATATGAAGGGTGATCCTTAAAGCTAGCCCCATCCATCAAATAAATTATATAATAATAAACCACTAATCCCAACATTAATTGATTTTTTCTAATGATAAATCAAAAATATTTTTTTCTTAATTCATTGTGGAAGAAAGGTTTATCTTTAGTCCCATTCATTTCTACCTTTGCATGATCATATAATGTTTGATTGGTTCAAAATCATATGTAATTTCTTGCTAGGTGAATATTTCTGTTTGTAGCTCTTATTTGGTCACCATGATGTCTATCATGATATGTTCATAATGATAAATAAACCATGAGACTTCCTATTACAAAGAAATACCTATTATAATATTTTTGCAGCGTTTGTAAATAATAGAAAATGTGATTGTGATGAATTTAAATGTGTGAATTGAATTAGAAAAAGTTCCCTCAGTGGTAGTAGATATTGTACGGTCAGTTCAATTTGATGCTCATGTTTTACAGATATTATTGTATTTCTAATAGGAACCGATTACAACCCCCAACAATCTAGCTACTATGTTCTTAATTGAACATTTTTTTCCCACTCACATGTCATGCACATGTCGGCCTGTTACAGTAATTTAGACAACATCACACGATTGTCGTGTCGGGACAAGACACATCACTGTAATTGTATCGCAGCCATGAGATCGGCACCCCATCCTGATTTCTCTATGACAAAACAAGCCCACAATCTGAGTCCGGACTTGAATTAGTTGGATGCAAAACAAAATTTTGTTTGGCTGCACATCGTTGCTCTATCTGCCTCATTCTCTGATACATGTCATGTTGAAACAAGACATGGTAGTCACTTCATCTATACTCTTGTACTTTTTTTTTGTGTCATCTACACTTTTTTTATCTCATTATCCTAATTGATGAATCTTAGATCGAAATGTTATAGCTGAGCCATAAAATATAGAAATATCTAACCATTCACGATATTTAGCACATGCATATGTTTCATGTGTATATTAATAATCATGTTGACGCGCTTTGAAAGATGGAGCATGTGTTCTTTAGATTTAACTGCATAATAAAACTACCTCTTTGCTATGAACAAGTGAATAAAGCTACTACACAAGAGGTATCCTCAAATGAAAGTATAACTTGGTATAAACAATTAAAACTTACCGTTCTCAAATGAGAACCGTTTTCCCATTACTATTGCCCAAAAGTATATTCTACATTGAGATAGGCAAATTAAAGGTATCTAATGAAACAATGCCTACATTCGACCAATCAAATATACTAAGGGACTAAATGATCTAACAATAGTTCAAAATTAAATCCAAACTTTGCATTTCTCAGTGAGAAAGGGGTGTGTTATGACAAAAATAATGAGCAATAAATAGCATGAAGAGGATAGGTGTCAACTTCTAACCTGCGATGTGTGTGTGTTTAAGTTGGGTGGCTTGGTAGTCCAATTCCCCTATATATACCACACCCGGTCAGTCCCAATCACCATCCATTTATACTATTGTTCCTGCATCACCCTCTTATCCTCGCTTACTTCCTACTTTCTAGCTCGATTTCTCACTTCAGGTAGCCACGGTGGAGTTCAACATCCTTGGTTATGCAGCCAGCATGTTCGGCACGATAAGGGCTTTACTATTTCATTGCCATCTGTGCGAAGTTTTAGTTTGTCCTTAGGTGGATGGGTAACTCTATATTGTTGAGGAATTTGATGTTTTTTGTTTTGTGTTTATTTTGCTGGGTTAGGGTTTGTTGGATGATCAGTTCCAGCAGCTATATCTGCTTCAGGACGAGAGCGAGCCAAACTTCGTTGCCAAGATCATTACCCTCTTCTACGAGGAAGGCGAGCGGATCATTGGTGAGATCAATATGCAGCTATAAGTGTGTTTCCTCTGCCAGCTCACTTGCCATGTTCTATGTGATCAGTTGTTTGATTCTATGCATGTGGATTAGTTGTTGTGTGTGCATGAATAAGCTATGTGTGAACTTCGACAAGGCGGATGCTTTTGCGCATAATGTGGCTCTTTCCTTTGTCTTTTATGGGCTGTACTACCACTGGCGGAGCTTGAACAAGAAACATGGGCGGGCCAGCAGTTGAAGGGAAGCATGGATGTATACTTGTGGTCAGATATAAGCCTAAAGTCAAGAGTATATGGGAGAAAACTGGGCGGGCCAGGGCCTGGGTTGGCCCCAACGTAGCTCCGCCACTGTGTACTACCATATGTGTAGTAGCTTTATTCATTTAGTCCCTTAGTATATTTTTCTTGACCATGCTACATCCCAAAGATTGGAAGTAGGTAGAGTCTTTGTAAGGTGTAAGGTCATCTTGGGGGAGACTTAACAGTGTTTTACCATCTTAGTGTTATATGAAGTAGATCCGGCAAACTCTATTCATTTCACGTATTGTTGAATTACGACTGGCACTTCCGATCCATTTGAGGAGGGATGATATCGGTTTGTCCTTTGAAGTGATTAATCATGTACATCTCTATTCCGTACACATCAGTGGCATCTTACAAATAATTTGGGGAGAAGTTGAGATCAGTTTGGCCTTTTTACCGTTTCATGGTTTAGATCTGACAAATTATTTTTCCTTTTGTTGTTTTGTAATTTAAATATGACCAATCATTTTGTTGTTGTACTATTTTATGGTTTATATCTGACAAATGTTTGACTGTTGTTGGTTCGACAAACTGTTTAGCCATTTTAGGGTTTTATCGTTTAGATCCGGCAAACCATTTGGATGTTCTACCATTTCATGATTTAGATACGACAAATCACTCTCCTTGTACTATTTTACCTTACCCGAAAAACCATTTGGTGGCTGTAGATACGAAGAAACCATTTGGTTGTTTTATTATTCTATGGTTGAGATCCTACAAACCGTTTAGCCATTGTGCTGGTTACATATATATATGAGATGCTTCGCACACATCGGATAACTCAAGGAGTAGCACTTCATATTCTCCCATGTCAAGTGTTTCTTCCAATTATTTATTGGACGGGTTGACATTGGATCTTCCATTGTAGTGTATTTTTAAAATAGATAGGTTAGTTTTACATGTTTCGCCTTTGTTTCACATAAAAATAACAAATAGCTTTTTGGTTTTGGGGGTTTGTTGGGCTGGTATAAGTTCCCAAACCATGGTTTTTATAGTTTCATTCTCAAGATTTGCTCGAGTTAAAGAATAGATATTCATGGTAATAAAAATTATTATATAAACTAATTTTATCATGCTTACAAACTACAAAAACCATGGTTTCGAAACCTATACCAGCACAACAAACACCCAAAACCCAAAAAAAAAATATTTGCTATTTTTGTGTGAAGCAAAGAGGAAACATGCAAAACTACCCTATGTATTTTAAAACTACACTACAATGGCAGATCCAATGTTAACCCCTCCAAAAATAATTGGAAGAAACAATTGACTTGGGAGGTTCTGGAGTGCTACTCCTTAAGCTATTCGATTTGTGCAAAGCAGCTCATATATGTCAGATATAAAGCATAAACCAGCACAATGGCTAAACCATAAATCAGCACAATGGCTAAACGGTTTGTGGGATCTCAACCATGTAGAACAGCAAAACAGCCGAACGGTTTGTCGTATCTACAACGACCAAATGGAATGATTTGTCGTATCTAAATCATGAAATGCTAAAACAGCAAAATGATTTGCTGGATCTAAACGATAAAATCCCTAGAACGGCCAGACGGTTTGCTGAACCTACATCAGCCAAACGGTTTGTCAGATCCAAATCATAAAACAGTACAGCGATAAAATGATTGGTCATATTTAAATCACAAAACTGTAAAATGACAAATGATTTGTCGGATCTAAACCATGAAACGGTACAACGGCCTAATGGGTCTCAACTTCTCCCCGAATTACTTGGAAGATGCCACTGATGTGTATGGAACAAAGATGTACATGATGAGTCACTACAAGGGACAAACCAGCCCCATCCCTCCCCATATGGATCGGAAGCGCCAATAGTAATGCAATAATACGTGAAATGGATAGAGTTTGCTAGATCTACTTCATAAAACACTGATGATCAAAACGACGATAAGTCTCCCCCAAGGTGACCTTACACCTTACAAAGAATCTACCTCGTTCCAATCTATGGGATATAGCATGGTCAAGAAAAATCTACGGGGTTATAATACCCGATTTGCGCCAGTACCAACAACCATCACTCCTATGCTATTGCAGAAACGCATATGCTAGTACAGGACATAAAAGACAATGAAAAGAGCCTCACCATGCACTGCTCCCCTCAAGCTTATCCGCAAAAGCAGCCACCTCTTCGAAGTTCACACATGGCCTGTCCCTGCACACACAGCAACCGATCCCCAAGCAAAGAATCAAACAGATGATTACACAGAACATCGCAAGATAGCCAGCAGAGAAAGCATACTTACAGCTGCATAGAGAGCTCGCCAATGATCCGCTCGGCTTCCTGGCAGAAGAGGGTGACGATCTTGGCAACGAGATTCTCTTCGCTCCCATCCTGGAGCAGAAGCAGCTGCTGGAACTGCTCGTCCAACAAACGCTAACCCAGAAAAATAAACGCAAAGCAAGAACATCAAATTCTCCAACACTATCAAGTTACCCATCACCTAAGGAGAAACTAAAATTCCGCACAGATGGCAATGAAATAGTTAAGCGCTCACCCTGCTGAACATCCTGGCTGCATAACCAAGGGTGTCGAGCTTCATCACGGCCGCCATGGCTACCTGAAGAGAGGACTCGAGCTAGTGAGGAGCGATGCGGGAACAGTAGAATGGATGGTGATTGGGACTGACAGGGTGTGGTATATATAGGGGAATTGGACTCCCAAACCACCCAACTTACACACACACACCGCAGGTTGGAAGTGGACAGCTATCCTCTTCCTGCTATTTATGTCTCACATTTATTATTTTTGTCATAACACACCCTTTTCTCATTGAGAAATGCCAAGTTTAGATTTAATTTTAAATTATTGTACTCCCTCCGGTTCATATTAATTGACTCTAATATGGATGTATCCAGACATATTTTAGTTCTAGATACATCCATATTGGAGTCAATTAATATGAATCGGAGGGAGTAGATCATTTAGGCCCTTAGTCTATTTGACTGGTCAAATGTAAGCATAGTTTCATTGGATACCTTTTATTTTCCTATCAAATATTAGAATATATTTTTGCGCAATAAAAATGGGAAAACAGTTCTCATTTCAGAATGTTAAGTTTTAGTTGTTTTATTTTTATGAGATCATTAAGTCTTAAGTTATATGATTGACAGGGCGTAGGAAGAATTTAATTTCATAACTTTTAAGCCTTAAACCGCGTCGATTGTTTACAAATCATTAAAAGTTTCTACTTAATATGATTGATGCTTGAATGGCGTAGGGGCAGATTTATTGGATACCCTTTATTTTTGTTTAGAGTACTTAATTTTACTGTCTAGACCAAGTTATACTTTCATTGGATACCTTGTGTAGTAGCTTTATTCATTTGTTTACAACTAAGAGGTAGTTTTATTATGCATTCAAATCTGAAGAACACATGCATTAAAATCTGAAGAAAGTGTGTCAACATACCAATAGTAGCATACACATGAAACATATGTATGTGCTTGTGAATGGTTAGCTATTAGTATATATTTATGGCTGTGCTATAACATTTCAAACTAAGAGTCAATGATTAGTATGATGTGATAAAAATGTTGAGAAACAAAAATATATATATGAAATATTATAGATGAAGTGACTACCACGTCTTGTTACAACAAGACGAGTATCAAAGAATGAGGCAGCTACAGAAAACGTGTGCATCCAACGGGAATTTTGTTGCACCCAACTAATTCAGTTCCCGGCTCAGATTATGGGCTTATTTTGTCGTAGAGAAATCAGGACGGGGTGCCAATCCCGTGGCGGCGATACGATTCCAACGTTGTTTCTTGTCCCGACACAACGATCTTGTGATGTTAACTGAATTACTGTAGCTAGCCGACAAGGTGCAATGACATGTGAAGGGGCGAAAAATGTGCAATCAATAACAAGGTAGCTAGATTGCTGCGGGTTGTAATCGGTTCCTATTTGAAATAAGACAATATCCGTACGGCATAAGCGACAAACTGAAATGTCCGTACAACATCAACTACGGCTGAGAGCACTTTTTCTAATTCTATTCACACATTTAAATTCATCAATAGCACATTTTCTATTATTTACGAACACTGCAAAAATAATAGGTAAAGTGTCATGGTTCATTCATCATTATGAACATATCATGGTAGACATCATGGTGACCAAATAAGAGCTACAAACACATATATTCACCTCACAAGAAAGTACATCTGATTTTAAATCCTGCAAAGTGAGAAGTGA
>NC_061508.1:50814577-50830085 GCF_022539505.1 Lolium rigidum
GCGAAGAGATAGTGAAATACAGGTGGTATGAATAAGTAGTAGCAACGGCACCAGAAAAGTGCTTTGCCCGGGACGAGTAAACAAGCGAGTAGTAACGCAGCAAGTAGTAACGCAGTAAAACAAGTAAACAAGCAGACGATAGCGATATTTAGGAACAAGGCCTAGGGATTAGACTTTCACTAGTGGACACTCTCAACATTGATCACATAACAGAATAGATAAATGCATACTCTACACTTTTGTTGGATGATGAACACATTGCGTAGGATTAAACGAACCCTCAATGCCGGAGTTAACAAGCTCCACAATAATGCTCATATTTTAGTAACCTTTAGTGTAAGATAGATCAAAAGACTAAACCAAGTACTAGCATAGCATGCACACTGTCACCTTCATGCATATGTAGGAGGAATAGATCACATCAATATTATCATAGCAATAGTTAACTTCGCAATCTACAAGAGATCATGATCATAGCATAAACCAAGTACTAACACGGTGCACACATCGTCACCTTTGCACACGTGCAGGGAGGAATAGAACTACTTTAATAACTTTGCTAGAGTAGCACATAGATAAATTGTGATACAAACACATTGCAATCATAAAGAGATATAAATAAGCACCTCACTATGCCATTCAACGAGTGAATAAGTATTCTGTGAAATATAGCCTAAGAGACCCACACGGTGCACACACTCGTCACCTTTACACACGTGGGACAAGGAGTCTCCGGAGATCACATAGGTAAAACTCACTTGACTAGCATAATGACATCTAGATTACAAGCATCATCATATGAATCTCAATCATGTAAGGCAGCTCATGAGATTATTGTATTGAAGTACATAGGAGAGAGATGAACCACATAGCTACCGGTACAGCCCCGAGCCTCGATGGAGAACTACTCCCTCCTCATGGGAGCAGCAGCGGTGATGAAGATGGCGGTGGAGATGGCAGCGGTGTCGATGGAGAAGCCTTCCGGGGGCACTTCCCCGCTCCGGCAGGGTGCCGGAACGGAGACTCCTGTCCCCCAGATCTTGGCTTCGCGATGGCGGCGGCTCTGGAAGGTTTTCCGTATCGTGGTTTTTCGCCTCAGGGGTTTCGCGACGGAGGCTTTATATAGGCGAAGAGGCGGCGCAGGAGGGTCGAAGGGGTGGCCACACCATATGGCGGCGCGGCCAGGGCCTGGGCCGCGCCGGCCTATGGTCTGGGGGCCCAGTGCCCCCCTCTGGTCCTTCCCGGGTGTTCCGGATGCTTCCGGTGAAAATAGGAACCCGGGTCTTCGTTTCGTCCAATTCCGAGAATATTTCGTTACTAGGATTTCTGAAACCAAAAACAGCGAGAAAACGAGAACCGGCACTTCGGCATCTTGTTAATAGGTTAGTTCCAGAAAATGCACGAATATGACATAAAGTGTGCATAAAACATGTAGGTATCATCAATAATATGGCATAGAACATAAGAAATTATCGATACGTCGGAGACGTATCATAGACAAAGGGGATCGGCGATGGAGACGTTGATTCAGATAATGATGATGGAGATCGATGTGTTGCCCTTCAAGATCCTAGTCTCCTCCTCCTCTTTTGTGTTGGTGGAGATGGTGATGGAATGATAGTTGTGGAGAGGCGGCGAAGGCGGAGCGGCAGGGCTCCGCGCCTAGGGCGTGGATGGGTGGTACCTCTCCTTCGCTCCTCCTCTCTTTATGTAGGTGCTGGAGGTCGGTTTCGCGAACCGACGGAGCTCAGGGCCGAATATTCCCATCGGGCCTTCACAAATATTGTTCCGTTTTACGAAACGAAGCCAACGAAGCCCAATATGGATGGACGGTACAGGCGGGTCCTGCCCGTACTGATGGCCACTATTCTTACTAGACTTTCATATATTGGTTGTCATTTCTTCATACGAATTCCGATTTGGGTGTTCTTCGGCTCGTTGAACTCATATGGACGAGGGATACAACACCATGATCTTAGATCTTAAATATAAGATGTTGGGAAAATATCACTTTTCCTACACCTCATATGGCTAAGTCGGGTGTTTGTAATTCTCCCATATTGTACCCACTTGGTCCTTTAATTTGCCTCCCTTTCTCCATGATTGTCCATAACACCTAATTAAATACAAGGTAAACATAATAAAATCCTACAAAAACTACTAAATTTGCAAAGCTCGTATGAAAGTGAACAAGAACTTGTAAGTACACACCATAGGCATAGGTGTATCTAGCTGGAGCATGAAACGAGTGACATATGAGTGATAGTATACTTAAAACCTTAGTAAAATAGTGTAAAATTTCGAGCTATCAATAAGCTCCACCCTCGCCCTACAAAAGCCCATTTTTTAAATCATTGCTTCCAAAAAAACTCCATTTCACTCTATCATATGCTTTACTCATATCAACCTTCACCACCGCAAAACCCTCCTTTCCACTTATTTTATTCTTGAGATAGTGTGAAAGTTCATATGATATCAACATATTATTTGTAATTAAACGACCCGACACAAATGTAGTTTTCTTCCTAGAAATCACATCAGGTAGAAAGACTTATTCTTGAAGTCACTAGAACAAATACTTATTCTTAGTTCCCATTCACCGTCATGTTTGCTAGGATTTTTTTTGATTGGTTCACTAGTATAGAGAGGGGTGTTAAGAACGCCCCTCTATGGCAACGTCACAAAGATAGCCTACGGTTGAAAATAATTACGTGTTGCAAATGAGGCTCGTCCAATGGTGTAGATTGTAAACCGAGCAGGTAAAATTTAATGCATGTATGTAATATTTAGGAAACTGTTTTTTTATATTTGACTGTGTGCGATCTTACATGGGAAATCGCTGACAACGAATATGGATATGAATGTGTTCATAAACTCTGTACTTTATTCACTAATTATATGTAAAGGTGTTCACATATTCTGCAACTACTATAAAATCATCTCCATGCTCCAAAATTACCACCCATTCCTCTCCTCTCTCACATCAATCCTCGGCAAGAACACCAAATCTAAGCCTTCTCCCTTCCATTCCAATGATGGTTGTACTACCTAAATCCCAGTTCTACAACTTTATAAAGAACAAGGCATGGACTTCACGGTGACGATCACCCACCATGCAACACGCATGGAGATGTGGATCCATCATGACAAGGATAAATTCCTCAATGGAGCACCGGTCAAGTGTGTTGGCCTAGACTGGAGTTCGCTGATGCATCAAGGAAAGTCAAGTAAAAGAATCTTCCATACGAGAAGACGCAACACATCGCTGCCCTTCAACTTTTTGTGGCATACAAGTGTCTTGTCTTCCAGATATGTTGTGCTGATGCAGTGCTAGAGCTCCTCATGGAGTTCTTGAGGGATGAAGATATCATGTTGTGTGGTGCGACTATCGAGAATTATGTGTGTATGTTGTAGTACTACGATATCACCATTCATTATGCACGCAACTGACATAGGCATCCCCAATGGGCCTGCCGAAGATGGTACCCGAGGTTTATGGAAGGCCCACGACCCGAAGTTTATGAAGCCCAGTTATGAAATAGTTTGGAAATATAGAGTTGTATTAGGAATATTGACTTATAAACTATTACGGGACGAACTCAAAGAGTCTCCCGGAATTTGTAACTTGTACATCACGAAACCCTCGGCTCCGCCTCCTATATAAGGGGGAGTCGAGGGACAAAGAGAGGATCGATTTCATGGTCAACACAACCCTAGTTTTCTAGCAGTCGAGTACTTTTCCGGCTGAACCCTCGAGATCTACTTACCCTCTACTTCCAACTAAACCCTAGTCTACAATCCGTATGCATTGACAAGTTAATACCTTGTCAATTGGCGCCGTCTGTGGGAATTAGAGGCGACAAGGAGCTGATCTCGATGGCATGTTCAAGATCGTCGACGTCTTCGGTGGCAAGCAACGCGATGGATAGAGGTAAACAGATCGAAACTGATCTAGTCGATTTTGTTCCTCACCCGCCCTCCCGTTTGGATGCATATCCGTATCTGGAGGAGCCCATGGAGATGACGTTCGGAAAGTTCCACTTCCGCGTCGGAAAAGGGGGATCACATCGTCTCGAGATTCCGATTTCGTCAGGATCACGTCGGCGGTCGGTTCCGATCTTTCGGAATCATCGTTTGAGATGAGCGACGAGGAGATTTCGCTGCCACGCTTCCTCAAGACTGCAGCAAGCGAAAAACTCGCCAAGATCTTCGGCACCATGTCCTTCGAGTCGTCTGTGGACTCCAATATAAGCAGCGACTCAGAAAGCATCGACAACTTCAGCTTCATCGACAGATCCACTTCCGTCAGGGAGGTCTTCGCCGATCTATATGACGGTGTCACCAATCCCGATGAAACTCAAACTTCAAAATATCATCAAATCTATGTGATCGGGGAAGCAAGTCGCCCACAAGAGCAAACGTCAGAGGATTTCGATAACACGGGAAATCTGTACGTCGATCCCGTTGATCTCACGTGAGGCTTGGGAACCAAATATGTCGGACCTGGAACACGACAGATGGTGCAATTTCCGCAGGCAGTTTGGGACAGAGTGGCAAGAGCTATTGATGGCACAGAACCAATGACTGTAACCGCCACAGCTGAAGAGTTGCAAGCGTATCAATATAGACTCGCTCGTGCTAGACGAGAGCTTGAAAAACAGAAAGCTGAGCTGGATAGGAGGCAATTCGCGGCTTCCAAGTCAAGCATGCGAAGAGCTGAGTTGAGTCGACAATCGGGTACTTCGGGAGGAGATAGTCACAGAGCAGCTCGAAACAGGGCAAGGTCTCGGTTGCAGCATATACCCGAGGCTGAGAGGGAGAACCTAGTTCAAAACCTCGACAAGTCCTTTATGTCGATAGATACGAGAGGGAATAGTATTCCAAAGACACCAGAAGCTGGATATATGGCGACACAAGCTTTCATCCTGGCATCCAGGCCACCTCCCGGAGATCCAAGAGAAGCACTGTATAACATGGACATGGCAGGAGTTGGAGCCATGGGAACAGCATTCGCAAGTACGCATCCCGAAGGATCTGCAAGACAAAATAGTCCACGACCTACCGTAGTGGTGCAAGACCCTGCGAGAACGATTGGGGCAAGAGATACAACGACACAAGCAAGGGTTGACAGAGCACGACATGAAAGAAGGGAATGTCGACACTCACCAGATGTTGACGAAGAGGATATGTGTGGGCTCCCGTGCTTTACGAGACGAGTCCGTAAAACTCGAGTTCCATCAGGGTTTAAGCTACCCGATAATTACAAAAAATTCGATGGCCTGCAAGATCCCGAGGACTGGTTAATCGACTACCTGGAGACGGTGAAATTAATGGGTGGAACTAGAGCAACAGCCATGCAAAGCATCCAAGTGCACTTGAGTGGAGCCGCACGATCGTGGATAAAGAAGCTGCCTCCTGGTTCTATCGATAGCTGGGAAAGTTTCGAGGATATATTTGTGAAGAACTTCCTATGAACGTGCAAGAAACCCGCATCATTGGAACAGCTGAGGGCTTGTAGACAAAAGTATGACGAACCAATGAGGATGTATATCCAAAGGTGGAACATCATCAAAAACTCGGCAGAAAATATATCTGACGAAAGAGCAATAGATGCATTTGTTGCTGGAATCCGAAGGAGGGACTTTGTCGAGGACTTGGGAAGAACCAACCCAAAAACAATAGCAGCACTCATGGAAATAGCGAATCGCTGGGTGGATGGAGAAGATGTTGTTCATAATAAACGGCACAGGTCGCCTGAGGATGAGCGTAACCGAAACTTTCAAAATAGGTGGTGATTCTCTCGACAGTTCTCAGACTATGATGCACCCGGCCAAATATCGGCTGGCTTTCGTGGAAACAGCGGAGGAAACAATCGAGATGATTATCAAAAAAGTGGCGAGCAGCGAAGCGACTCCAAGGACGGTTCCCGTCCCAACAGGCAAAATAATGGACCAAGGTTTCAGAGGCCGTATGTATCACCCGAGGATCTCTTAAACGGACCATGCCAAATGCACTTTTTCCTCGACAACAATGGAAAGAGGCAGTCAGGGCATCTGCAGAAGGACTGCCGAACTTTTCTAGCACTACATAGATATGCAGGGCATACCAGCACGCAGGCAGTAAACAGAAACCCCCAGGGGCCAAGGAGTGAGATTCACCTTCCACCTCCACCCGCAATGAAGGGCGCAAATCGGCACCAGTTGCAGTTGGCGGCAACACCACAACCAGGTCCTTATATCGACACCAGCGGTGCGGTTTCAATGATTCTGAAAGGCAGGCCATCTAACCGAGCTCAGAAAGTAATCTCGCGGCAAGTTTTTATGGCAGAGAAGATGCCTCCACCAACAATCGAGTACCTGAACTGGTCAGGGCAAGACATCGGCTTCACAATAGCTGATCATCCGCAACAAGTTCCACGACCAGGACAGTCTGCTTTGATATTACCAGCGGTTATTGCGGGATTCGACGTTTCACGAGTATTCATTGATGGCGGGAGCATCTATGCCCAGTGAACCACATACATCATCATGTATATTTCCACTAAGTTAGTTGCACGTTCAACTCTTGGCCTATGAACGGTATTTCAGTCATTCTCTTTAGAAGAGATTTGCAAGCGCCAAACGATTCAAAAATCAAATTACTCCAAAAATCCATTTGCATGGAGTTCCTTCATGCGTTCCTTTTTAACATGACCTAAATTGCGGTTCCACAATTAAGTGGAATTCAAATCATTTGCCTTATGGCATTTTAGCGTCAGTGTTATGTATGTGTGTTTCACCATTAAGATTTATAATTACTTATCCATCGTACATGGAGTAATGTCATAATTTGAACAACTCATTGTTTCCATTTGACCAGAGCAAAATAACAATTATTAAGTTCTTTATTATGAATTCTAAGGGCTAGGTAGAATGACAACGACAAACATAATAACACTTTATTATGTTCCAGGCATGCATTATTACCATATTCCTTATCAGTCACTTAGGCCATCGTATTCTTGTATTGCGTTGTATTGTATGACATCTCATACCAACCAATCTGGTACAAATACCCAAGAATTTCATTATGTGACTAAACAAGGAATACATCCATAACATGTATATCCTTTATAGACACCTGAGTTAGACTTTCTAGTCTTTTCTTTCTTTCTGCCAATAATCTTTTGTAGTTTCTCTTTTAGCTTTCCTCATTATTCAGAAAAACACTTCAACATCAATAACTTCTAGGTTTGTTGGTCAAATACCAATAACCTTGAGGTTCTTACTTTGAAGTTGATCATTGATGACCCACAAGTATAGGGGATCGCAATAGTCTTCGAGGGATCGCAGCAGAAAACAGGAACTGGCACTGTGGCATCTTGGTAATAGGTTAGTTCCGGAAAACGCATAAAAACATTATAAAGTGTGAGCAAAACATGTAGGTATTGTCATAAAACTAGCATGGAACATCAGAAATTATAGATACGTTGGAGACGTATCAAGCATCCCCAAGCTTAGTTTCTACTCGCCCTCGAGTAGGTAAACGATAAAAAGAATAATTTCTGTAGTGACATGCTGCTTACATAATCTTGATCATACTATTGTAAAGCATATGAGATGAATGCAGTGACTCAAGGCAGCGATCTATAGTTTGCTTAACAAATAGATAACATATAGCAAAACTTTTCATGAATAGTACTTTCAAGACAAGCATCAAAAAGTCTTGCACATGAGTTAATTAACTCATAAAGCAATAAATTAAAAGTAAAGGCATTGAAGCAACACAGAGGAAGATTTAAGTTTCAGCAGTTGCTTTCAACTTTCAACATGCATATCTCATGGATAATTGTCAACACAAAGTAATATGATGAATGCAAATAAGCAAGTATGTAAGAATCAATGCACAGTTGACACAAGTGTTTGCTTCTAAGATAGAAAGGAGTAGGTAAACTGACTCAACATAAAGTAAAAGAAAGGCCCTTCGCAGAGGGAAGCAGGGATTAAATCATGTGCTAGAGCTTTTTAAGTTTTGAAATCATATAGAGAGCATACAAATAAAGTTTTGAGAGGTGTTTGTTGTTGTCAACGAATGGTAGTGGGCACTCTAACTACCTCATCAACCAGACTTTCAAGAGCGGCTCCCATGAAGGACGTTATCTCTACCAGCAAGGTAGATCATCCCTCTTCTCTTTTGTTTACACATGTATTTTAGTTTTATTTATAGATGATACTCCTCCCAACCTTTTACTTTCACAAGCCATGGCTAACCGAATCCTCGGGTGCCTTCCAACATTCACATACCATGAAGGAGTGTCTATTTGCAAAATTAAGTTGCTTACTGATGAATCAGGGCAAAACACGTGAAGAGAATTATTATTAGTGAAGGTTAATTAATTGTCAGCTCCTTTTGCAAAATTATTGGATAAGCGGATGAGCCACTAGTCCATTGGTGAAAGTCTGTCAAGAGTAAATGACAAGGTTGAAAGATAAAACACCACATACTTCCTCATGAGCTATAAAACATTGACACAAATAAGGAGTAATAAAGTATTTACTTGGAATGGCAGAAAAATACCACATAGTAGGTAGTTATGGTGGACACAAATGGCATGGGTTTTGGCTCAAGGTTTTAGATGCACGAGAAGCATTTCCTCTCAGTACAAGGCTTTCGCTAGCAAGGTTGTTTGGAGCAAACACAAGTATAAACCGCTACAGCAAAACTTACATACGAGCATATTGCAAGCATTATAAAACTCTACACTGTCTTCCTTGTTGCTCAAACACTTTTACCAGAAAATATCTAGACCTTAGAGAGACCAATCATGCAAACCAAATTTCAACAAGCTCTACGGTAGTTGTCCACTAATAGGTTTAAACTACATGATGCAAGAGAAACATGATCTACTTGAGAGCTCAAAACAATTGCCAATTATCAAATTATTCAAGACAATATGAAGCATTTTCTGTTTCCATCCAAATAACAATAAGTGATGCGGCTTTCAGCTTCCGCCATGAATATGAAAAACGAAGAACACAAGTGTTCAAATGAAAAAGCGGAGTGTGTCTCTGTCCCACACAAGGATTGCTAGGATCCGAATTTATTCAAACACAAACAAAAATAAAAACACACAGACGCTCCAAGTAAAGCACATAAGATGTGACCGAATAAAAATATAGTTTCAATAGAAGAACCTGATAAGTTGTTGATGAAGAAGGGGATGCCTTGGGCATCCCCAAGCTTAGACGCTTGAGTATTATTGAAATATGCAGAGATGAACCACGGGGGCATCCCCAAGCTTACACTTTTCACTCTTCTTGATCATATATAATCCTCCTCTCTTGACCCTTGAAAACTTCCTTCACACCAAACTTCTCATAAACTTCATTAGAGGGGTTAGTACTCAAAAAAACTTTAATCCACTTTAGTCCTGTAGTGACACATTGCAAGAACTCAATAAAACATTAGCTACAACTCTCCAAGTCTATAAAGCCAAGCTTAAAGTCCACAAGAGACAATGCAAAAAAAACAGAGACAGAATCTGTCAAAACAGAACATCCAGTAAAGACGAATTTTTAAGAGGTACTTCCGTTGCTCAAATCAGAAAACTAAAAAACTAATGAAAGTTGCGTACATATATGAGGAACACGCGTGAAAATTGGCAGAATTTTAAGAGTCTCCTACAGAGAGATTTACTCAAATTCGTGACAGCTAAAAATCTGTTTCTGCGCAGAAATCCAAATCTAGTATCAACCTTTTATTAGAGGCTTTACTTGGCACAACATTGCAATAAAATAAAGACAAGGAGAGGTTGCTACAGTAGTAACAACTTCCAAGACACAACAAAACAGTAGCAAAATAAAAATATGGGTTATCTCCCAAGAAGTTCTTTCTTTATAGCCATTAAGATGGGCTCAGTAATTTTAATGATGCACTCGTAAGAAATAAGAGTTGAATAAAAAGAGAGCATCAAGAAGCGAATTCAAAACAGATTTAAGTCTAACCCACTTCCTATGCATAGGAATCTTGTACACAAATAAATTCATGAAGAACAAAGTGACAAGCATAGGAAGATAAAACAAGAGTAACTTCAAAAGTTTCAGCATATAGAGAGGTGTTTTAGTACCATGCAAATTTCTACAACCATATTTTCCTCTCTCATAATAATTTCCAGTAGCTTCATGAACAAACTCAACAATATAACTATCACATAACGCATGCTTTTCATGATCCATAAACACATAATTTTTATCAAGCTCAAAAATAATAGGATCAAAACTTTCTAAACCACTTTTATCAATATATAACAAGATGATCGATCAATCTCAAAAGATTTGGGACTCCTACATAAAGTCAAGAACTCTCCAATCCCATTTTCATTAGTAGTACAATTAATATTATCAAGTAACATAGGACCATCATCTAGAGATTTATCATAAACATTTGCCAAGCAAAACTCTTTAGTACCATGCATTTCGACATCAGGCACAAACAAAGCATTATCATAAGATTTATCAAAAATAGCATGGATTATCATAAATAACAGTAGCATAATTATTCTCACAAGTTTTACTCATAGGGAATATTTCAAGAGAATCCACAGGAACATAACATTCATCCTCCTTTGGTAAGCATGGAGGACAATCTAATAGTGTAAGAGATAAAGAGTTACTCTCATTAGAAGGTTGGCATGGGTAGCTAATCCATTCTTCCTCCTTTTGTTCATCACTCTCCTCTTCTTTTTCATCCAATGAGCTTTCAGGTTCATCAATTTCTTCTTCCACGAGTTCCCGCAAATTGTGAGTGCATTCTTGTGCATTAATGAGTCTCTCTTTATAATCAATAATATAAGGATTATCACTGTAACTTTCTATGCAAAAATTAAGGATATAAGAGACATAATCTTTAAGGTCCTTACAAACAACACAAGTTTCATAATTTTTAGCCATGAAGGATTCTATTTCAGAAACTCCCATAAACAAAACAAATTGTTCTACTTCTTCGAACCCAAAATGAATATATATAGCTATTCCAATTATAGTTCTCAATTAAAACTTCCTCACTAAAGCCACATTGAAATTTAAGATGTTTAGTATCATGTTTAGAGCAACAGTTTATATCATGGCGTTTGATAACCCACAAGTATAGGGGATCGCAACAGTCTTCGAGGGAAGTAAAACCCAAATTTATTGATTCGACACAAGGGGAGGTAAAGAATACTTATAAGCCTTAACAACTGAGTTGTCAGTTCAGCTACACCTGGAAAAGCACTAGTAACAGGGGTGATGTGAAAGCAACAGTAATATGAGAGCAGTAGTAACAGTAACACAGCAGCAGTAGCAGTAATATGAGAGCAATGGCACCAGAAAATAGTTGATACTACTTCCAATGTCATATAGAAACGAGTATATGATGATGAGAGATGGACCGGGGTTCCCGACTATCTACACTAGTGGTAACTCTCCAATAACAAGTGTTGGGTGAACAAATTACAGTTGGGCAATTGATAGGATTGAAATAGCATTAAGACAGAACATCAAGATCATTAATCATGTAGGCATGTTTTCCATATATAGTCATACGTGCTCGCAATGAGAAACTTGTACAACATCTTTTGTCCTACCAGCCGGTGGCAGCCGGGCCTCTAGGAAATCTACTGGAAATTAAGGCACTCCTTTTAATAGAGCACCGGAGCAAAGCATTAACACTCCGTGAAAACATGTGATCCTCATATCTAAGTCTTCCCCTCCAGTTGTCCCAATTTCTGTCACTTTGGGGCCTTTGGTTCCGGACATAGACATGTGCATACAACTTGTAGATACAATCTAAGCAATAAGTATAGAGCTTAAATCTAAGATCATGCCACTCGGGCCCTAGTGACAAGCATTAAGCATAACAAGATTGCAGCAATAATAACTTCATAAACTTTGTAGATAGACAATCATAATGTAACAATCCATCGGATCCCGACAAACACAACACCGATTACATCAGATGAATCTCAATCATGTAAGGCAGCTCATGAGATCATTGTTTTGACGTACATGGGGGAGAGAATACCAACTAGCTACATCTAGAACCCGTAGTCCATGGGGGAACTACTCACGGAGCATGATGGAGGCGGTGGCGTCGATGGAGATGGCTTCCGGGGGCACTTCCCCGTCCCGGCAGGGTGCCGGAACAGAGACTTCTGTCCCCCGAAACGGAGTTTAGCGATGGTGGCGGCGCCCCTGGAGTCTTTCTGGAGTTTCGTCAATTGGTATCGAAGATTTAGGTCTCCAGGGCTTAAATAGGCGAAGAGTCGGAGTCGGAGGGGCCACGGGGCCACCTCACACTAGGGCGGCGCGCCCCCCTCCTGGGCCGCGCCGGCCACACGTGTGGGGCCCCCAGGGCTCCCCTCTGGTCCCCCTTTGACTTTCTGGAAGGTTCCGGGAAAAATAAGATGCTGGGTCTTCGTTTCGTCGAATTCCGAGAATATTGCCCGAACAGCCTTTCTGGAACCAAAAACAACAGAAAACAGCAACTGGCCCTTCGGCATCTCGTTAATAGGTTAGTTCCGGAAAACGCATAAAAACATTATAAAGTGCAAGCAAAACATGTAAGTATTGTCATAAAACAAGCATGGAACATCAGAAATTATAGGTACGTTGCAGACGTATCAGCATCCCCAAGCTTAGTTCCTGCTCGCCCTCGAGTAGGTAAACGATAAAAAAGAGTAATTTCTGTAGTGACATGCTTCTTACACAATCTTGATCATACTATTATAAAGCATATGAGATGAATTCAGTGACTCAAGGCACTGATCTATAGTTGCTAACAAATAGATAACATATAGCAAAACTTTTCATGAATAGTACTTTCAAGACAAGCATCAAAAGTCTCGCATAAGAGTTAACTCATAAAGCAATAAATTCAAAGTAAAAGCATTGAAGCAACACAGAGGAAGATTTAAGTTTCAGCAATTGCTTTCAACTTTCAACATGTATATCTCATGGATAATGGTCAACACAAAGTAATATGATGAATGCAAATAAGCAAGTATGTAAGAATCAATGCACAGTTGACATAAGTGTTTGCTTCTAAGATAGAAAGGAGTAGGTAAACTGACTCAACATAAAGTAAAAGAAAGTCCCTTCGCAGAGGGAAGCAAGGATTAAATCATGTGCTAGAGCTTTTTAAGTTTTGAAATCATATAGAGAGCATAAAAGTAAAGTTTTGAGAGGTGTTTGTTGTTGTCAACGAATGGTAGTGGGCACTCTAACTACCTCATCAACCAGACTTTCAAGAGCGGCTCCCATGAAGGACGTTATCTCTACCTGTGAGGTAGATCATCCCTCTTCTCTTTTGTTTACACATGTATTTTAGTTTCATTATTTATGGATGACACTCCTCCCAACCTTTTGCTTTCACAAGCCATGGCTAACCGAATCCTCGGGTGCCTTCCAACATTCACATACCATGAAGGAGTGTCTATTTGCAAAATTAAGTTGCTTACTGATGAATCAGGGCAAAACACGTGAAGAGAATTATTAATGCAAGTTAATTAATTGGGGCTGGGAACCCCGTTGCCAGCTCTTTTTGCAAAATTATTGGATAAGCAGATGTGCCAATAGTCCATTATGAAAGTCTGTCAGGAGTAAATGACAAGATTGAAAGATAAACACCACATACTTCCTCATGAGCTATAAAACATAAACACAAATTGAGAAGCATTTTGAAGGTTTAAAGGTAGCACATGAAGTATTTACTTGGAATGGCAGGAAATACCACATAGTAGGTAGATATGGTGGACACAAATGGCATAGGTTTTGGCTCAAGGTTTTGGATGCACGAGAAGCATTTCCTCTCAGTACAAGGCTTTGGGCTAGCAAGGTTGTTTGAAGCAAACACAAGTATGAACCGATACAGCAAAACTTACATAAGAACATATTGTAAGCATTATAAAACTATACACTGTCTTCCTTGTTGCTCCAACACTTTTACCAGAAAATATCTAGACCTTAGAGAGACCAATCATGCAAACCAGTTTCAACAAGCTCTACGGTATTTCTCCACTAATAGGTTTAAACTACATGATGCAAGAGCTTAATCATGATCTACTTTGAGAGCTCAAAACAATTGCCAAGTATCAAATTATCCAAGACAATATGAGGCATTTTCTTTTTTCAACCAAATAGCAATAAATGCAATAGCTTCCAACTTTTGTCATTGAACATTAAAAGTAAAACGAAGAACACAAGTGTTCATATGAAAAAGCGGAGCATGTATCTCTCCCACACAAGGATTGCTAGGATCCGAATTTATTCAAACAAAACAAAAATAAAAAAAACACACAGACGCTCCAAGTAAAGCACATAAGATGTGACCGAATAAAAATATAGTTTCAATAGAAGAACCTTATAAGTTGATGAAGAAGGGGATGCCTTGGGCATCCCCAAGCTTAGACGCTTGAGTCTTCTTGAAATATCCAGGGATGAACCACGGGGGCATCCCCAAGCTTAGACTTTTCACTCTTCTTGATCATATATCATCCTCCTCTCTTGACCCTTGAAAACTTCCTTCACACCAAACTTCTCATAAACTTTATTAGAGGGGTTAGTACTCAAAAAAAACTTTAATCCACCTTGGCCCTGTAGTGACACATTGCAAGAACTCAATAAAACATTAGCTACAGCTCTCCACGTCTAGAAAGCCTCACTTAAAATCCACAAGAGACAATGCAAAAAACAGAGACAGAATCTGTCAAAACAGAACAACCAGTAAACACGAATTTTTAAGAGGTACTTCCGTTGCTCAAATAAGAAAACTCAAAACTAATGAAAGTTGCGTACATATCTAAGGATCACTCACGTAAATTGGCAGATTTTTCTGAGTTACCTACAGAGAATCATACCCAGATTCGTGACAGCAAGAAATCTGTTTCTGCGCAGTAATCCAAATCTAGCATCACCCTTCTATTAGAGACTTCACTTGGCACAACATTGTGATGTCTACGGGTGCTTCTATTCTTGTAGACAGTGTTGGGCCTCGAAGAGCAGAGGTTTGTAGAACAGCAGCAAGTTTCCCTTAAGTGGATCACCCAAGGTTTATCGAACTCAGGGAGGAAGAGGTCAAAGATATCCCTCTCAAACAACCCTGCAATCACGATACAAGATGTCTCTTGTGTCCCCAACACACCTAATACACTTGTCAGATGTATAGGTGCACTAGTTCGGCGAAGAGATAGTGAAATACAAGTAATATGGATGTATATGAGTGGTAATAGCAATCTGAATAAAATATGGCAGCGAGTAAACATGCAACGGAACGATAAATAAACAGAGTTTCGATGCTTAGAAACAAGGCCTAGGGATCATACTTTCACTAGTGGACACTCTCAACATTGATCACATAATAAAACCACTCTACACTCTCTTGTTGGATGATGAACACCACTAATTGTGTAGGGCTACAAGAGCACCTCAATGTCGGAGTTAACAAGCTCCACAACATTCAATGTTCATATTTAAATAACCTTAGAGTGCAAGAT
>NC_061508.1:50830185-50870510 GCF_022539505.1 Lolium rigidum
ATTAGGTACCCGATAAAATACGTAATGGGACTCTGACGGTAATGGTGGGTGACCTTGAGCGGCACACATTGAGGAAGTTTACACGCATCCGAGATCATGTCATGGCGACGTGATCTTGGAATAGGTTTGTGCAGTGATTGCCACTAGAGCGAGTTGACCAGTACACGATCCGTCGATGAACTAGCCCCAACTACCGTTATCCCTGTACAAAATAATATTTGCATGCCATCGAAAGGTTATGCATTAAATTCGACAAGATTATCGAAGGATTAAAAGTATGGAGATTTTCCGATTTTCTTCGATTCAAGAAAAATCTCGGGAGACTACTCGACATAGGCATCCCAACGGGCCTGCCAAAGATGGTACCCGGGGTTTACTGAAGGCCCATGACTCGAAGAATAGGAAGATTCGGAAGCCCATTTAGTGTTAAGGAAAGATAGATTGTATTAGGAAACATAGAGACTTGTAATCTTACGGGTTGGGTATGAAACCTTCCCGAACTTTGTAACTTGTGTATTACGAAACCCTCGGCTCCACCGTCTATATAAGGTGGAGTCGAGGAACCAAAGGATCGAATCTATTGTCAACAGCGAACCCTAGTTTTAACAATCGCAGTAGCTTCTTCGGTTGAAACCTTCGAGATCTACTTGCCCTCTACTTCTAGCAAAACCCTAGTCTACAATCCTGAGGCAGTGACAAGTTCAATCCCTATGTCGTTGAGCTAGGGGTCGGAGGGCTAACCAGGGTCCGGCGATCGTCGGCTTTGGTGCAGGGCGGCGTTGTCGAGGATGGCGAAGCTCCTGGTACTGGTGTCGTCGCCTGAGGTGGCTCCTAGCTCCGGCTTCTTCTGCGATGGCTCCGCGGTACTCCGACGAACAATTGACTAGCTATGGTGTAAATTGGAGCGTGGCTGTGCTCGAGGAGGATCAGGAATGAGAGGCGAGGAGGATGGTGTGAAGAAATGAAGAGGGGAAGGCCTCTATTTGTAGCGGCAAGGGAGTGCTGCGGGGGTGCACGGTGGCGTCCATGGCGATGCCTCTCTAGGCCGCGAAGGGGCAAGGCGAGGACGGCGTGAGCTTGCAGGCATCATGGCGATGCGCGGGAGCGTGCTGGCGCAGGGAAAAGGAGATGGGATGGCTCGGGATGATGCCGCTTCTGCCACGGGTCCGGCGGAGACTTTCGACGCGGGCGGCGGCGACAGGGCACGCGCATGCAATTGAGCACGTCTAGGCGCTAGCTGGTGGTGCGGTGATGAGCTGTGCAGAGGTGGAGAGGTAGGGAGAACTGAGGCGACGGGGCAAGCTCGCGCTCTGGCTCGTCCAGGGCGTCGCGAGCATGCACGGCTGGCATGCCTGGCCGTTACGGGCGTGTATGTTCCTCGGCCAATGCGGCCTCCTCTCGGTGCTGAGGGCCGGCATGGTCTGCGTCGAGGATGACAGGGGATGCTGCTAGACATGTTTAAAGTGCAAAGAGAGGGCAGAGAGGAGCGATGGCATGGAGGATGGCATGGTGCACGGCATGGCCATGTTCTGATCCTCTCCTTTCTTTAATCATCAAGGGCTAGTGCATGGTTTGGTCCAGTGTGTGTAGAAGTACTGTAATCATCACAAATCCTCTCTGGTTTAGTCAAGAATCCAGTGGATAATAAGTGTGTGATCAAAGTTGAGTTCTTGCGTGCCAGACGTGTTCGACACAATGGCCGCATGAAGTTAATTTTTGAATTTTGCAAAAATATTTTATGGAGATGATTCAAATAATGTTTGGAACATAATGGTGGTGTTGGTTTGCAAAATGGACCATGTTTCTGAAAAATCCACAATGTGTATGATCTAGTTTTTGTTTCAATGAAAGTATTTTAACTCTGCTTGTTTACTATAATAACCGCTGCTGCCTTTGTTACTCTGCTGCCGTTATTTCGCTATCGCTACTCGCTATAAAACTGTTACTACTCGATAAACTCTTGCGAGCAAGTCCGTTTCCAGGTGCAGCTGAATTGACAACTCCGCTGTTAAGGCTTTCAAGTATTCTTTGTCTCCCCTTGTGTCGAATCAATAAATTGGGTTTTACTTCCCGCGAAGACTGTTGCGATCCCCTATACTTTTGGGTCATCACTTTCCACAATAAGCCCTTCCCAAAACAGCTTTCCCCAAAACATACTTTGTCTGAATGAGGCCACAATTTTCACATTGATGTATATTTGTATTGCAAATAGTTTGAGGTAGGCCAAGATAGGTTTCATTGTACAAAACACACATTTTCCAGTTATTAAATCTCATATTTGAATCTCTTAGTTTGTTTACTACTCACGTGCACTTGGTTTCTTGATACTACTCAGTTTTGCTCTCTCCCTTCACAAATTCTCACAGACGCCCAACCTTGACCTGATTGGTCTAGCCCTTGTCACTCGGATCGTGCCCACCGACCGTTGATCGTGATCTAACGGGTAGCATAACCCCTCTCTCTCTCTCTCTTATCGGGGCCACCACCCTCTCTCTCTCTCTCTCTCTGTCGGCGACTAGCTTCCATCCTCTATGTATGCTAAATAACCATTTTGCCACCGGATTCAGCAAGTTTGGTTTTTTGTATTATTTTTCACGCGCTAAAAATTATAAACTCTTTTAGGCATTAATTTTCACGCAAAAAATGATAAACCATCATCGATTTCTTGTAGCCATTACTTTTCACGCAAAAAATGATAAACCATCACCGATTTGTTGTAGCCATTACTTTTCACACAAAAAACGATAAACCATCACTGATTTCTTGTAGCCATTACTTTTCATGCAAAAAATGATAAATCATCACCGATTTGTTGTAGCCATTACTTTTCACGCAAATTTTCAAAAAATGTAAAAACAAAACAATCTACCTATCTTTGTATAGAAGATCATCTGTATGATTTTTTGGTCATTTAGAAAAGGTCGAAAAAACCTATATTGTTACAAAAGCTGGTTTCAGTGAGACCAAACGGCATGCGCTTACCCAAGTTTGGCATACATGATGCCATACCTGTAACAACAAGGAATATCTAAAAAGTTTCACAAAATTTGAACTTTAGGGTGAAACTGATGCCATACATGATGCTGTTTTTTGAGGTTTTGACCTAAAAATCAACTAGGTATTATAAAGGGAAATAAAAAGTTCGAAAAATGTAAAAAAGAAATCTATCTATCTGAAGATCATATGTATGAAATTTGAGGTTACTTAGAGAAGGTAGAAAAAATCACCTTGTTAAAAAAGCTGGTTCCAGTGAGACGAAACGACATGCGCTTACGCAAAGTGATTTTTTCGAACATCTCCCAATGATCCCAAATTTGCCATACATGATGCCATACGTGTAACAACAAGAATATCCAAAAAGTGTCAAAAACTTTTGCCGAACCGTATAGCTCTATCAAAAAGAACCTCACCATGGTGCCAGTAAATTTTTTTGTTACAAACTTTCGTATTTTACCTCACATTCAACAGGAAACTTGTTTCAAATTCATTTTGGCGTACAAGAAACAAATCCCACTTTGATTCGAGCACCACAGCCTCCAAATGATGCCGATGCCGATATCGACAAGGTCAGAACGGCTATGCTTGCCTCCACTGCTAGGTCACCATCGGGATGCGCCCTCAATCTCGTCCCCTCATTCGATCACTGACACACCAGAGATACCGCCGAGGCCAATTCCGAACGTACATGCTGATGCCAATGCCGAACATGCACGCCGCTGTGGGCACGGCCACGCCACCCCACTATGCTGGACGCCACAGACCACCGCGAGGTCTTTCCCTTCGCCACCACACTCCCCTAGCACCCATCTATACACGCCAGAAAGGAGAGACACTAGTTTTCTCTACATTGCTCGCGTTCGTGTCCGACACCATCAGTCAAAATGTTGAGGTAGTCATCGATATCCTCCACCATTGCCTCATATAGTTCTTTATGAACGTCGATCTCATCTCGGCACCTCGCAGGCCACCTTCTCCGTGCCATCGCTGTACAGCTCCATTTAAAAATCTAATCCTACCCGTGTATTGCCCCTTGTATCAGTGTCATGGCCCCACTTATCATCCGATATATATCGAAGCCCCACTCGTTCGCATTTGGTCAGGGATACGGTGATGCTTACGATCAAACAAAGATGGATGGTCTGACGTGTCTTTGCGGGCTCTACATGGCCAACTAGTCAACAGATAATGTTCAAAGATGATCCGTCGGGCAACCGGCCGTTCCAGCACATGTGAGGGTTTCAGACAAGGGCTTAGGCAAAACCTAGGAAAAAATTAAGCGGCTGGGGAAAATTGAGCACAACTAAGGACCCGAGGGCACTAAAATAGAAAACCCTAAGTTTACTTCTAGGTTCCTAATGTATTTTAAAGTAGCAGAAAAAATTCTCTCACCGCATGAAAATCAAACCCAATACTATTCAGTATGTGTTATCTTCGTTTTCTACATACGCTTATCTTATTGAAGGTGGAAGAATTAAAAAGAAAAGAGATGTTAGTTTCCATCTTTCCAATGCAATTGTCTCTCCATTTGATAATCTCTTTTCAAAAACCCACACGTACACTTATTTGTGGACGGAGGGAGTATACAGGCACAATCAAAATCCCTTGATACAAAATAACAATATCAACTTTGTTTCTAATCTTAATCGGGTGAGACCCATGGTATAAACTTACACACATATTTTATCAATGCCTCATTAGGTTATATATCCATGAGTAGAAACATAGACAAAGATGACTGACATAGGTATACTTTATTGGGCATGTGACTTTGGCATTCCTGATACGTTATTTAGGAAGAAGCCTATGAAGCTAGAAGCATCCGAAGCCGAGGAACTAAAGCGTGTCAAATAAGGAACGCCCCACCTAGGAGTTGACATAAACATAGCCTATAGCCTTGTACAATAACTTGTAAACCGACCTATACTGAACTTCGAGACCTAGCTTCCTATATAAAGGCTAGGAGAAGCCAGCGAGAGAAGAGATCGAATCAATGTTGTAACCCTAGATTTATTCTAGTATTACCGCGAATTTTCCTTACAATCAATATATTGTTAGACTACCTTGTTTGTCTGACCAGTTGACGAAACCACTAGCGCACATCTTTCCATGAAACCCTAAGTTCATATCCATGAACATTGACAAGGATAACCCTCGTCAATTACAACCTTTACTCTACCCATCTCGTTCATGTTCCTAAACTGTTGGATGATATTGCCATCTTTTAGGCAACGGAAATTCATTAAAGAAACTTAGCATTTTTCTCGAATTGGGCCATTGGGAGAATTGAACTTCATTTTCTTTAGCTCGTCTCATGGGGAGAAGCTCTCCATGAGCAAGCCTTTTTTTTTACCAAGAATACATATTCATCGTTCCATAATAATCTTCACCACTTGATTCGTCCAATGTTAACATTTTCACATTTTCCACGCTAAATTTTAGGACACCCTTTTTGAAGGATGCTGGTAAGAGCATCTCCAACAGCCGCGCTATAAAGCGCTAAATCACGCTGCCGCCGCGTTGTAAACCGATGGCGCGCGCCGGACCGATTGTTCCCCCTGCGGATGCTCCATTTTGCAGCACGCGTTGGCGCGAAAAAAACACCTCCACCGAACGCTCTATTTTGCAGCGCGCGGTGCGACGCAAACAATAAACAAACACAACTATGTATCGAACAAGATTAAATAACAATATAAAATTCACAAATAAAATGTAACATCCAAATACAATACATTGTTCACAACAATGTCAACAAGTACATGAAATTGTTCACACCAAATACAACACGTCCAACATACAACAATACAACATAGTTTTCAGACAACACAACACATAGTTTTCAAATAAATACAACAAGTATGCAACTATTGTTGTCCATTCCAATTCCACCATTCTTCCATGAGATCTTTTTGAAGCTCATCATGTATGTCGTTGCACCGAATGGCATGGTATGAGGCAATGAACCGGAAATCCTACATGCGGATCTTCTCACTTGTACAGGAACCCCCATCAAGTCGTAGTGGGTATGATCCACATCTTTCCCGCGATCATCCTCTATAATCATGTTATGCATGATGACACTAGCGGTCATGATATACCAAAGGCATTCTTGGTCCCAAAATCTAGCCGGTCCTCTAACAATGGTAAATTGGGCTTGCAAAATCCCAAATGGTCTCTCTACATCTTTCCTAGCCGCCGCTTGTGCATTGTGGAACTGGGTTTGCTTCTTACCTCGTGGTTGAATAATTGGCTTCACAAATGTTTGCCACCTTGGATATATGCCGTCGGCTAGGAAGTAGCCATAGTTGTACTTGTGGCCATTTGCTTCAAACTCCACCAATGGACCTTCCCGCATTGCAAGTCTTGTCATTAGTGGTGATCGTTGAAGAGCATTGATGTCATTGCAAGACTCGGGTATTCCAAAAAAAACGCATGCCATATCCAAGTCTCTTGGTCGTCCACCGCTTCAAGGACTATGGTGGCATCATTGTACCCTTTGAATTGTCCATGTCATGCTGCTGGACAATTCTTCCAACTCCAATGCATACAATCAATGGAACCAAGCATACCGAGAAACCCCCGGTTGGCGTTGATCTCCAAAAGCATTATCGTGTCTTGAGCATTGGGGGCTCTCAAGTATGTGGAGCCAAAGACATTGACAATTGCAACGACAAAGCACTTCACACACAAGATAGAAGTGCTCTCTCCCATGGCCAAATGATCATCAACTAGATCCGCCGGTATACCATATGCCAACATACGCAAGGCGGCGGTCACCTTTTGATATGTGCTATGATCAAGTTCTCCGGCGGCATTCCTCCTTTGCTCAAAGAAGCGATCCTACTTGGTCACCTCCATTGCGATGTGCTTGAACAAGTTGAGACTCACCCGAAAACGCCGCCAAAAATAGCTTTCGGGGAATATTGGATTCTCATTGAAATACGATCACATCAACTTCTCATGCCCTTCAATCCTTTCTCTCCAAAACTTCTGTCTACCGAACACCGATCCACCAAATTTTGGCTTCTTAAGCGGTATCTATTATATATTAAAAGTACATTAAGGGTTAACCAGAAAAAAGAGAAATACTAGAAAATCCCACAAAAATCAGAAACATCTGATCGTCAATTTGGTGGTCCACTTTTTACCTGCCGTTAGATATTTTTACCATGTCATAATTAGCCACCTATGCCATGGAGTTATTTTTACGTGACTCTTTTAAATCTAATGCGATTAGCCAATCTAGACAGATTCGCTCTCTATCTTCAGTGCCGGCCGCTACCAGATCGATGAATCCAATCCAAGTATTAGGGCAAAGTCTAAACAACATCAATATTGTTGAGCACAGATGAGCGGAGCTGGACGAGATGTATACGGTATAATTTTCTCTTGCGCCAGATGTGATCCCGATACTTTCGATGCTCTCTCCAGATTGTTGTAGATCAATTGTCGGATCAAAGTCGTTGACAACAGATGCGCGCGGCGCTCGATGAGGTGTACACGGTACTGATTGGGTCTAGGTAGACCTGGGCAGTATCCGGTTGTGGCATGATCATGGCGAGTGTGATGTGCTGCCTGGCCATTGGCAGGGATCGTTCTTGGAAATTACACGGACATGTACCAAACACTCCAGTAGTCTAGGGCAGATCCAGACGCGCATCCGGGACATGCACGATTGCAGCCCATGTCAGACACTGTGAGGTTCCCCTCATGGGATCAAGAGCTGGACGTGCAGTTCAATCAACCACAGCAAAGTGTTGGATGTATGCTTCGTGTATTTACGCACTGCCTGCATTTTTTAAGTCTTAATGTATGGTGCATCTTTTGCAGGGTAAAATTATTTTACGAACGTTGGCGCTTTGTTTTCTTCTATAGTTTCATGCTTCCTATTTTGTCTCAAGCACAGATCTACGTATCAGGTAATTTTTCCATGATCTTAACTTCTTAAGAAACTGAATATTGTTGTCATGTATTTCTAGAACTTAACGTTCTGCGTATATATGAAGAGCCATACCTGCCAGCCGGCAATTAGAAGAGAGATAATGTTTTCAACCACGGCAAGCAGTTGTATGCATGCTTCGTACAAATACCAACTATCTATATTTTTTGAAGTCATATATATACTCTTTGCACGGAATAACTGTTTTACAAATAACGTTCGGTGATTGATTCTCTTTTATGTTTTCATACTCACTATTCTGTCTCAAGCACACACATGTTCATATCAGGTATTTTTCTAAGCAACTAATCTTTTTCATGCATTTCTAAATCTTAGTCGACTCCATGTATATGAATAGCCGTACACGCCACTGCTAATTAGAAAATATAACATCTTCTTCTGCTCAACATGTTGCTTAATTAGTAGATTGAACGTGTATTCTGAAGATACAAATACAACATAGTTAAACTGTTCTGAGAAGCCAAATGAATTAGAATTGCAATCCGTCAGAAACGCCGCAGGATAATAATGTACACGCGCCACTGACGAGGGGTAGCGGATGGTAATCCAAAACGTATGATAAATCTGAAAATAGCTAGATCTATAAACTGCTCAGCCGGTTATATAAAATGATCTTACTCCTGGCTCTTTCTTGATTTAAATCAGTAAGTACTTACTAATTTAAACTTGAGTTTATTGTCAAAAAAATTAAACTTGAGTTTGCACCAGTAGGTACTCAATGATTTCATATCACTCACAAAGATTACTAATAGCTAGCAGTATGACCTTTAATTTAATCTACTTATCCAAGCGCGAATACAAATAACCTGTCGAATATTCCATATGCTCCAGCTGTCTTCTTCAGAATCATCTGCACTTCAATTCCCGATTTTGTTTGTTCTAATATATATTTTATTTGGAGTAGACCGACAACCATGCCACAACTGATTCATATGTCTCAACTATGCTGTCCACGCTAGCATAATTGTGTTACAGGACACGACTAAAGGAAATGAGTGAGAGTGTAGAACAGGTAGATTGAGTGGCCGAGAAGCAGGGAGATAGCAATGCAAAATAAATACAGCAGAAATAATATTGCATACGTTTCACAGTTATAGACATGAGACATTTCTAACTTTCTCAGCCTCTCTGACCTTGATTATTGGTAAAAGTATTGTTGAACAAGAGAAATTAAATTATATCATTAAACTGTGATATGATATAATTTTGTACTTAGCTACAAAAGTTTGCAACACATTGATATGCTAAACCATGGTCAAAGTTGTGTGTTCTAGACTATCCGTGCCTAAAACGTCACATATTTCATAAAGAACCCAAATTCTAACTTAATGAGAGGAAAAAAAAAAGATCCACACAGTAAAGTAGAAAATACTATTTAGTTGACCTACCCATTAATGAATTTTTTTCGTTTCTCTTTGTAAAATAAATTATTTTTTATTTGTATCCAATCTAGACATTATATGATTGTCTCATGCATGTACATTAGAACAAAATTATTCTTTAGATCACATCTGTTTTCAATTGTAAAACTAACACCAACAAGCAATGAAGTGTAGTTATACATACTAATCTATTATGTGTCATATGCATAAATGAAATATATGGTAGTTAGTATGATGTTTTTGTAGGCGCCCTCATAATCACTGGAGAGATATTAAAATAGATTAACATCTTTGTATATTCATAATGGTGGTTATAAACATATTACTTTTATCATGAGATTTAAAATTTAATAAATCTATTTATGAGTCACTTTCAACACACCAAAGTTGATGCCCTCGCATTTGCGAGGGCCACTATGCTAGTGCTAATAGTAGCGATATGTTATCCTCTTCCTCTTGGTCGTACTCGTCATCCGATGAATCCTATGATGAACTCTATAGACATACATATGAAATTACTTAATAACAACTAGCTGTAGTAGCTAATCGGCGAGCAAAATCAAGGAGGCCGGCCGACGGAGGTGGCGAGCACCATGGGCGCGCCATGTCGTTAGCAAGCTCGAAGACGAAGACGACGACATGGTGACAGCGGCGCGGAGGAGAACGCGACGGCGGCGGGAAGGAGGAGGCGGAGGAGAAGAGCCAACTACTGCCTGTCGCTGGCGGCGGAGCGGCCGCTGCTGCCGGGAGGAGGCGCGGGCGAGGTGGATCTATGCCGCGGCGGCGCAGTAGCGGGTCCGGCGGCGGAATCGAACGGAGGCGGCTGGATTTCGCGGCGGCGGGGCGGTGGGGAAATGAGGGGCGCGGGCGTGGGGGGATTTTCCAGCCGTTGGCTTTTGATACATCCAAAACGTATCTACTTTCCCGAACACTTTTGCTATTCTTTTGCCTCTAATTTGTGTATTTTGGATACAACTAACTGATGGCGCGTGAAGCACACGTCCGTTGGGAACCCCAAGAGGAAGGTGTGATGCGCACAACAGCAAGTTTTCCCTCAGAAAGAAACCAAGGTTATCGAACCAGTAGGAGATGAAGGCCACATGAAGGTTGTTGGTGGAGGAGTGTAGTGCGGCGCAACACCAGGGATTCCGGCGCCAACGTGGAACCTGCACACACAATCAAAATACTTTGCCCCAACTTAACAGTGAGGTTGTCAATCTCACCGGCTTGTTGTAAACAAAGGATTAAACGTATGGTGTGGAGAATGATGTTTGTTTGCGAAGAACAACAGAGTATAGAGTTTGCAGTAGATTGTATTTCAGATGTAAAAGAATGGACCGGGGTCCACAGTTCACTAGTGGTGTCTCTCCAATAAGATAAATAGCATGTTGGGTGAGCAAATTATAGTTGGGCAATTGACAAATAGAGAGGGCATAACAATGCACATACATATCATGATGACTACTATGAGATTTACTTAGGGCATTACGACAAAGTACATAGACCGCTATCCAGCATGCATCTATGCCTAAAAAGTCCACCTTCGGGTTAGCATCCGCACCCCTTCCAAGCACTAAGTTGCAAACAACTGTACAATTGCATTAAGTATGGTGCGTAATGTAATCAACACAAATATCCTTAGACAAAGCATTGATGTTTTATCCCTAGTGGCAACAACACATCCACAACCTTAGAACTTTCTCGTCATCGTCCCAAATTTAATGGAGGCATGAACCCACTATCGAGCATAAATACTCCCTCTTGGAGTCACAAGTATCAACTTGGACAGAGCCTCTACTAGCAACGGAGAGCATGCAAGATCATAAACAACACATATATGATAGATCATTTAATCAACTTGACATAGTATTCCATATTCATCGGATCCCAACAAACACAACATGTAGCATTACAAATAGACGATCTTGATCATGATAGGCAGCTCACAAGATCTAAACATGATAGCACAAGAGGAGAAGACAACCATCTAGCTACTGCTATGGACCCATAGTCCAAGGATGAACTACTCACGCATCAATCCGGAGGCGGGCATGATGATGTAGAGCCCTCCGGTGATGATTCCCCTCTCCGGCAAGGTGCTGGAGGCGATCTCCTGAATCCCCCGAGATGGGATTGGCGGCGGCGTCTCTGGAACTTTTCTCGTATCGTGGCTCTCGGTACTAGGGCTTTCGCGACGGAGAGAATAAATAGGCGAAGGGGCAGAGTCGGGAGGCGCTCGAGGGGCCCACCCCATAGGCCGGCGCGGTAGGGCCCTAATAGTAGCGATATGTTCTCCTCTTCCTCTTGGTCGTACTCGTCATCCGATGAATCCTATGATGAACTCTATAGACATACATATGAAATTACTTAATAACAACTAGCTGTAGTAGCTAATCGGCGAGCAAAATCAAGGAGGCCGGCCGACGGAGGTGGCGAGCACCATGGGCGCGCCATGTCGTTAGCAAGCTCGAAGACGAAGACGACGACATGGTGACAGCGGCGCGGAGGAGAACGCGACGGCGGCGGGAAGGAGGAGGCGGAGGAGAAGAGCCAACTACCGCCCGTCGCCGGCGGCGGAGCGGCCGCCGCTGCCGGGAGGAGGCGCGGGCGAGGTGGATCTATGCCGCGGCGGCGCAAGAGCGGGTCCGGCGGCGGAATCAAACGGAGGCGGCTGGATTTCGCGGCGGCGGGGCGGTGGGGAAATGAGGGGCGCGGGCGTGGGGGGATTTTCCAGCCGTTGGCTTTTGATACATCCAAAACGTATCTACTTTCCCGAACACTTTTGCTATTCTTTTGCCTCTAATTTGTGTATTTTGGATACAACTAACTGATGGCGCGTGAAGCACACGTCCGTTGGGAACCCCAAGAGGAAGGTGTGATGCGCACAGCAGCAAGTTTTCCCTCAGAAAGAAACCAAGGTTATCGAACCAGTAGGAGATGAAGGCCACATGAAGGTTGTTGGTGGAGGAGTGTAGTGCGGCGCAACACCAGGGATTCCGGCGCCAACGTGGAACCTGCACACACAATCAAAATACTTTGCCCCAACTTAACAGTGAGGTTGTCAATCTCACCGGCTTGCTGTAAACAAAGGATTAAACGTATGGTGTGGAGAATGATGTTTGTTTGCGAAGAACAACAGAGTATAGAGTTTGCAGTAGATTGTATTTCAGATGTAAAAGAATGGACCGGGGTCCACAGTTCACTAGTGGTGTCTCTCCAATAAGATAAATAGCATGTTGGGTGAGCAAATTATAGTTGGGCAATTGACAAATAGAGAGGGCATAACAATGCACATACATATCATGATGACTACTATGAGATTTACTTAGGGCATTACGACAAAGTACATAGACCGCTATCCAGCATGCATCTATGCCTAAAAAGTCCACCTTCGGGTTAGCATCCGCACCCCTTCCAAGCACTAAGTTGCAAACAACGGACAATTGCATTAAGTATGGTGCGTAATGTAATCAACACAAATATCCTTAGACAAAGCATTGATGTTTTATCCCTAGTGGCAACAACACATCCACAACCTTAGAACTTTCTCACATCGTCCCAAATTTAATGGAGGCATGAACCCACTATCGAGCATAAATACTCCCTCTTGGAGTCACAAGTATCAACTTGGACAGAGCCTCTACTAGCAACGGAGAGCATGCAAGATCATAAACAACACATATATGATAGATCATTTAATCAACTTGACATAGTATTCCATATTCATCGGATCCCAACAAACACAACATGTAGCATTACAAATAGACGATCTTGATCATGATAGGCAGCTCACAAGATCTAAACATGATAGCACAAGAGGAGAAGACAACCATCTAGCTACTGCTATGGACCCATAGTCCAAGGATGAACTACTCACGCATCAATCCGGAGGCGGGCATGATGATGTAGAGCCCTCCGGTGATGATTCCCTCTCCGGCAAGGTGCCGGAGGCGATCTCCCGAATCCCCCGAGATGGGATTGGCGGCGGCGTCTCTGGAACTTTTCTCGTATCGTGGCTCTCGGTACTAGGGCTTTCGCGACGGAGAGAATAAATAGGCGAAGGGGCAGAGTCGGGAGGCGCTCGAGGGGCCCACCCCATAGGCCGGCGCGGCCAAGGGCCCTACCGCGCCGCCATGTGGGGTGGTCGCCTCGTGGCGCCTCTTCGTCTCCTCTTCGGACTTGTGGAAGGCTCCGTGCAAAATAAGACCGTGGGCTTTTGTTTCATCCAATTCCGAGAATATTTTCTGTGTAGGATTTCTGAAACCAAAAACAGCAGAAAACAGGAACTGGCGCTTCGGCATCTTGTTAATAGGTTAGTGCCGGAAAATGCATCAAAATGATGTAAAGTGTATATAAAACATGTGAGTATTGTCATATAACTAGCATGGAACATAAGAAATTATAGATACGTTTGAGACGTATCACTAACACGGACTAACGCTGTTTTCGGCAGAATTGCCCTGGTGTCTTATTTTTGTGCAGAAAATCAACTTTCAGGAAAATCCCCGGAAATAATTGCAATGGGCCTATTTTCACAGAAGACCTACGGAGCTAGAAGACGAGACGGAGGGGGGGCACGAGGTGCGCTCACCACATGGCGGCGCGGTGGGCCCCTGGGCCGCGCCGCCATATGGGGACGCCGCCTCGGCCAGCCCCCGACGCTCCCCTCTGGACTACTTAAAGCCCTTGAACTAAAAACGCACGGGGGTTCGACCAATTTGCCAGAAGACATCCAGAACTCCGCCGCCATCGAAAACTCGTTTCGGGATCGAAACTCCGTTCGGCACCCCGCCGGGATGGGGAATTGGAGGAGATCATCGCCATCATCGCCACCGACGCCTCTCCATCAACCATCCATGCTTCCCCCATCCATGTGTGAGTAAATCCCCGCTGTAGGCTGAAGGGGATGGTAGGGATTGGATGAGATTGTTCATGTAATAGCCATAAGATTGTTAGGGCATGGTGCCTAGTATCCGTTGTTGGTACTTTTATGATATTGTTGCAACTTGTTATGCTTAATGCTTGTCACTAGGGCCCGAGTGCCATGATTTCAGATCTGAATATGTTATTGATTCATGATGATATTCACTATTTAATGATCTTACCTGCAAGTTGTATACACATATTGATGTCCGGAACCCGAGGCCCAAAAGTGACAGAAATTGGGACAACCGGAGGGGAAGGCTGTGATATGAGGATCACATGTGTTCACGGAGTGTTAATGCTTTGCTCCGGTACTCTATTGAAAGGAGTACCTTAATTACCGATAGTTTCCCTAGAGGCCCGGCTGCCACCGGCTGGTAGGACAAAAGATGTTGTGCAAGTTTCTCATTGCGAGCACGTACGACTATATACGGAACACATGCTTATGGTTATTTAGTACTTGGATACTGTTTTATTATTATCTGCAAATGCCTTGTCTTGATTATTACATGAGTTATCTTATCCATGCAGCGCCCGTTCATCCATCCCTATCCTACAGTATTTTAATCATGCTGTTTACTATAATCACTACTGCTGTCTTTATTGCACTGCTGCTTATATTTCACTACTGCTACTGCTATAAAACTGTTGCTACTGATAAACTCTTGCGAGCAAGTCTGTTTCTAGGTGCAGCTGAATTGACAACTCTGCTGTTAAGGCTTACAAATATTCTTTGCCTCCCCTTGCGTCAAATCAATAAATTGGGTTTTACTTCCCTCGAAGACTGTTGCGATCCCCTATACTTGTGGGTCATCAAGACTATTTTCTGGCGCCGTTGCCGGGGAGCATAGCTTTATTTGCAAGTTGTAATAACCCAGAACATAGGAACAACGAAGGGTAGATTTAGAAATGGGATGTGCATTTCATCGCAAAACGGGGGAAATTTTCGCGCCTTATTGCAACTAAACCTAAGAGGGATCGAGGTTCTCTCTCATTTTGCACTTAGGGTTAGGCAATGTGAGTTAGTGAAATTTCGACATGATCTCTTTTGTATCTTGTTGATTTGGGGAATTGATTTCATTTGACAAGTGTTAATACAATTAACAATAAGCATTGAACAATATAAAATGGAATTCATAATTTAAAAACAACTTATGAATTCAAACAACTTTGAATTTCAAAGTGAATCATAAATACAATGTTTATTCCAGAATATAAATATTACATAAATCAAAATCTCATAAACAAAAACTTGGGCTTTATTGATATCACAACACAAATTACATTGTCTTTACAAAATTCTTGATACAAGAATTGAGGAATAATAAACAGAAATGAAAATAAAGATTACAATATTGCTCCTAAACTAAAACCTAGACTATATGACTTGGAGAATATCTTCTGGCTATGTCCATCTTCAAAACCTGCAAAACAAAGAACCAACACTAGCCAGAATATTAGTGTTAGCCAAATAAATTCAGTTTGGACAGAACCAAATGTCACAGCACACTTGTGCTTGTCCAAAACCATGGACAGCACAAGATAAGGGCAGCAGCAGACCAAACCTGAGCACACACCAGGGGCTCAAGTTTCAGCATATGAGAGCACACAGCTCAAGTGTGCTGGGCAGCAACAGCAAGGCCATGCATCAGCTTAGTCACTAAAGCAGCCAGGCTTGTGTGTCAATGCAAGGATAGAAGCAGGGCTCATATAAAAGCAACACAAACCCTAGAAATTGTAGCAGCCGACCAGATAAGGAATTCACCAGGTAAGGGTGAAGCTAGAACACAGAGTTCATCCAGTTTCTTGAGCAAGAACAGAACAAAACCACACAACCACTTAAACCACCGTAAATCATGGTGACCTAGAAGATCATCCAAGATCTGGAGGTGAAGGGCCGTGAACAAACCACAAGTCCGCATCAACACAAAATCTCATACTAGGAGCCGGAACAAGGTATACCAAGTTCCTCGGAGCAGCATCCAATGGATCTAATCCATAAAACATGCATGACATAGTCATGGGGTTGAGCAGATGCTCAACAGGGTGAATCATCACTTGGTTTTCACCAAGGATCACCGCTAGTCTAAAAAGCCACCAAAATAGAAACCATCCAGATACGCATCTTGTGCACAGAAGCAAGATCTGATGCACAGTATAGCACCAGTAGATGTATTGCAATAAATAGCAGCTAGTATAGACTACACAGAAAATCCTAGGCACATAACCATCAGTAAAACCCTAGATTTCATCACGAGTGGGCATATTGGCATTCATAGTTAGTATGATCCCCAAATATGCAAGCAAAGTTGAGTAGCCCACAAAATCCAACCAACCATGTGAGCAACCAGTCAGTAGCAAGGCTACTGAGGTCACATCACACTTAGCACCAATTAAGAGAAAGCCAAATAGATCACATCACTATCCAGAAATGGATTCAGACTTTAATTGCTTGTAAAAGAATCATGAACAACAAATTCATATACAAGCAAGTCATTTAAATCATCACTGCATAAGCAGTTCATCAGAATTTAAGTAATTCAAGCATGAATTTATCACAGATCCATGCTAAGCATGACAGTAGCATACTGTTAAGCAACACAGATCAATTCATAACCACTAGAACAAGTCTAGATAGCTAAGATGAGCAACAGCACAAGTAGGCATCAGCATCACAAGAAAAATCGAATCATTTAGCCACAGTATTAACCAGAAAGCTATCACTGATAATTGGATTGATCAAATGGATCAATCACAGCAAGCCAAGTTACACAGAGAGGTTAGCCAACAAGCAAGAAATGATCCAATGGATCATTGGCTTGCATAGGAAGCACTGAAGCATATCACAGACACCACTGGCACACACACAAGTGTCACAGATGCATCACAAGTACACCTAGACAAGCAAGTATGATAGCCCAGTAAGCACCAGACAAGTCATAATCAAGCATAGCATAGCATGGTTAGCTCTTGAGCAAGTACTACAGAGCATGGCAAGTGTAGAGCATGCTAGGAGCAAGAGAGAAGCAAGCACAAGCATGAACAACAAGCAAAACAGCATGTGCCAGTACCAGTAAATGGTAATTGGGCCATGAACTTGCAATTAACCAAAGCACAAGCAAGTTGCATAGGAATAGCATGGCTCTAGATGATCACAAGACCACCAGAGGACAAATAGCATGAGGAGGAAGAAGAACAGTAACAAGGAGAGGCGCACAGAGGAGCAGGTGGAGATGTAACACTTACTTGCGCCTGGAAGCAGAGGCTAGGGCATGGCGAGGCAGTGCTCGCGCGGCCCTAACAGCTGCAAGTCCAGGGTAGGCGCCGGCGTTACACCGACGAGCACGAACACCTCCGTAGCAGCACCTGAGGCGACGGCACGAATACTGCAAGCAGCACCCGCGCCAGGTCAACCCCAGGCGCGTACCATCGTCGGCGAGGACGAGATCTCGCCGGAGTTCGTCGAGGCGATTCTCCACGAGGTCCAGATCGGAGGCGATTCGCCAGGAGAGGACGAGATGGGGAAAACTGCGCGGACAGATCGATAGATCTGCTCGCGGCGGTTCAGGATCGGTAGGTGGCTACGGCGGAGGAGCACGGCGTTGGCCGGAGCAAGGCGGCGGCCATGGCGGCGACGCCATCGCCACGGGGTCGCCAGAGGTTAGGGTTAGGTCAAGTGAGTGAGAGGGCCGAGTGAGAGTGAGTGAGGTGGGCCGCTTCGGCGCCACCAGGCCACTATGGGGCAAGCCTTAGTGGGCTGTCCCATGGGCTTAGGTTAAATGGGCTGGCCCAATATGGGTCCAGGGGGTAGTTTGGTCTTTTTACATTTAATAAAAGATCAAAACTTTACCAAATTTTAATAAATCAAAAACAACTCTAAAAATCCAATAAAAATTGGATTTATGAATGAAAAATAAATCTTAACAAGGATAAAATATGAAATGGAATTTATGAAACAAATTCAAAATTATGAATTTTAAGAATTTAAATAATAACTTGGAATTTAAAATTATTATTTCCTTGTATTTAAAATTCAAGGAAAAATCTCAAATAAGTTCAAATACTTATTTTCAAACATTTCAAAATGAAATTCTATTATTCCAAGTCATTTCTTTTGTAAAAGGGTATTTTCCCAGAAAATTACTATATTCCTTTTTATTCCAAAAACTATAGAGGTAACTCTATAATTTTCAACTATTTTTGGAATGATTAAAGGAATCACCAAGTAAATAGTTTTACTTTGAATTGTTGTACTTTGTGTGAATTAAAATGGTTTATACTTTTAAATCAATTGTAAATTACCGTCAAAGACATAAATCTTAATACAACCCTAAATTGTAATAACTTCACGGGGTAAAGGGATTCAACATAAAATAATACATCCATGATTGCATTATTTGGATTTTATAACATTGTCCTTACCGGACAATGATGCTTCTTACAGAACCCGAGGTCCAGGTTCCATCAACTGCATTGAACTGCACTATCTCGCAGTCCACAGGCAAGTTCACCCTTGCTCATGTCAACTTGAGTATTTTATACTACTTTAATGCAAATCTATATACTTATCATTCCTGCATCGCAAATGAAATGTTACTTTACAACTATGTATATGACTATGTGGCTGGCAATGGAACCATGGTATGTGTTGATATGGTGGAGGTTCCATTGCAATGGGTTATATCACCCTAGGATTAAATTACCAATGCCGTCCGAGTGATTCTAGCGCCGTACAAATCGCGTTGACCATGAGATCTATAATGGCTCTGGGAAGCCAGCCGTATCTTTTCCCTTTCGCACGCCAACGGATTGGTAGAGCCGGCGGGGTGCCGGAGGCACCGCCGTAGGTTGGGATAGCCTTTTAAATCCCCATCCATTAGTGATGATGGCTCTACGATCTATGAAGGATTGTCCAAAGTACACCATGAGTAAAGCCGTATTATCGGGGGAAGTCTACCGGAGGTGTGCGGGTGGACAAAAGGGTGGGTTTGCGGTCGCGGAGAAGGCGGTGTGGGCTTGGATCTTTATACCTGGCCTCACACCAAAGGAAGTGTGAACGGGGGCAAGTCCTCGCGGATGGCAAAAAGGGTGAGATCTCTTGTGGGAAAACTAACGCACCTCTCGCAGAGTGTATCAAATTGTGGCTGTCACTCCTTGTTCCGGGAAGGAACTGCGAACGCGGCAGGAAAGGAACTCCGTGAAGTTCCGGTCAACCCGTGAAGACCGACGGGCATAGTTTTCATAATAAAAGCAACCTTTTGAAGAAATGTTTTCAAAACATGCATTGACCTGCGATTTCCCGATCAATGGTCGTAGCTAGTGCATCAAACACCTTTTTACTCTTTTAGAACTTGCCGAGTACCTCTGTACTCACTTTCTTTCGACACCCTTGCTAGATCGTGATCCGGAAGTGGAGGCTATCAACGATGGAGCACCGTAAGGAAGCTACGAGCTGGTCTACGAAGAACCTGATCTTACCGGCGGAGTGGAAGGCGTAGACTATGGGATAGTCTACGGACCAGATGACACGGAGGTGGAGGAGTAGTGACATACCCTAGCATCATAGAGCCGAGCAGCGTAGAACTTACCTAAATAAGTTGTTGAGCTCTCTTTTATATTGTTATGAGTTGTAATCGTACTTAAGTTGTATCTTAGGGTGTTCTCATAGGACTCGTGAGAATACCAACTTGTTAAGACAATGTTTGTAATAAAGTATGGAGTGTTATGACCTGCAATGTTTCTGTTGTACCACTCTGAGGGATATGGCAATTTGTGAAGAAGTCCCTTCACAAAGATCATATCAACGACTTGTATACTACAACATGCAGTGGTATGCTGGGTCACCGCACAAGTTCACCTGAATTGATATTGTTCGCTGCAAATCCTCCATCATGGGTAAACCTCGCGATGCTAAAGTCGCTATATTACCATACACTACAAGAAAAGGTACAACTCTGATGCTGCTCTTGATTCATCATCTGTGATAAGTCAACTTGTTTCACCACTACAAGCTTCACATGTTGGTACTTCTGATGAATATGAAAATTCCTCTTATAATCTTGATGATGCTTCTACTGTTCTTGATGATAATGGTTCATTAGGTCTTTTTCTAGATGCTACAATTGCTAGGTCTAGACAAATTGAAAATACTGAAATTCCTAATGAAAATACTGTTACACCTGTTAATTCACCTGAGTCTGTTGAACACTCTAGTGATGATTTTGATGAAGATTATGTGGAACTTGATGATGATTTTATTTATAAATGTAATGCTAATACTGGTGCAAGTAACATTAAAAAGCTTCTTGCACAACATGCTGTTAGATATAAACTGTCTCCTGATCCTAAATTTGCCACATCTCCTATAAACATTAAGGATGAGGATTATGATTTTGGGATTTCTATTTTCGTGCCCTCGGGTCCTTAGTTGTGCTCAGTTTTCCCCAGCTCCTTAGTTTTTCCTCATTTTTCCCCAAGACCTTGTCTAAAACCATCACAGGTGTTGTAACGGCCGGTTGCCCGACGGTTGACCGTTATCTTCTGACTAGTGGGGCCACGTAGAGCCTGCAAAGACACGTCAGACCATCCATCTTTGTTTGACCGTAAGCATCGCTGTATCTCTGACCAAAACGCGCACGAGTGGGGTTTCGGTATATCTAATGACAAGTGGGCCATGGCGCTGATACAAGTGGCAATACACGGGTAGGAATAGATTTTTAAACGGAGCTCTACAGCGATGGCACGGAGGAGGTGGCATGCGGGGTGCCGAGATGAGATCGACGTCCACAAAGAACCGCATGAGGCGAGACCCGTACGCATTAGATAAATATGAACTAGACGCGTTTAACCATGCAAAGAAGAGAAGAAATGGTCGACGACATCGACGACTACCTCAAAACTTTGACTGACCGTATCCGACACGAACGCGAGCAATGTAGAGAAAACTAGTGTCTCTCCTTTCTGGCGTGTATAGATGGGTGCTAGAAGAGTGTGGTGGCGAAGGGAAAGACCTCGCGGTGGTCTATGGCATCCAGCATAGCGGGGCGGCGTGGCCGTACCCACAGCGGCGTGCATGCATGTTCGGCATTGGCATCAGCATGTACGTTCGGCATTGGCCTCGGCGGTATCTCTGGTGTGTCAGTGATCGAATGAGGGGACGGGATTGAGGGTGCATCCCGACGGTGTCCTAGCAAGTGGCGGCGAGCATAGCCTGCTTCGACCATGCCGATATCGGCATCGGCATCATTTGGAGGCTGTGGTGCTCGAATCAAGGTGGGATTTGTTTCTTGTACGCCAAAAGTGATTTGAAACAAGTTTCGTGTTGAAGGTTTGGTAACGAAAGTTTGTAACTAAGCCCAAAATTATACTAGCGCCATGGTGAGGTTCTTTTTGATAGAGCTATATGGTTGGGCAAAATTTTTTGACACTTTTTAGATAGGGTTCCTTGTTGTTACACGTATGGCATCATGTATGGCAAATTTGGGGTCATTTGGAGATGTTCGAAAAATCACTTTGCTTAAACGCATGCCGTTTCGTCTCACTGAAACCAGCTTTTCTAACAAGGTGATTTATTCTACCTTCTCTAAATAACCTCAAATTTCATACAGCTGATCTTCTATACATAGATAGATAGATTGTTTCGTTTTTACATTTTTCAAACTTTTTATTTCCCTTTATAATACCCAATTGATTTTCAGATCAAAACCTCGAAAAACAAGCATCATGTATGGCATCATTTTCGCCCTAAATTTCAAATTTTGTGAAACTTTCCCTTTTATATATTCCTTGTTGTTATAGATATGGCATAATGTATGCCAAATTTGGTTAGGTCTCACTGAAACCAGCTTTTGTAACAAGTTAGGTTTTTCGACCTTCTCAAAAGGGATTTTTTCTACCTTCTCTAAATGACCTCAAAAATCATACAGACGATCTTCTATACAAAGATAGGTAGATTGTTTTGTTTTTACATTTTTTTTGAACTTTTATTTCCCTTTATAATACCCATTTGTTTTCAGATCAAAAGTTAACATAAGTAGATGGTGAACCCTTCCAAACTTCAAATACAGAGATAGATAGATTGGTTCGTTTATCATTTTTACCTTGAATAGTAATGGCTACAAGAAATCGGTGATGGTTTATCATTTTTTGCGTGAAAAGTAATGGATACAACAAATCGGTGATGGTTTATCATTTTTTTCGTGAAAGTTAATGGCTACAACAAATCGGTGATGGTTTATCATTTTTTGCGTGAAAATTAATGGCTACAACAAATCGGTTATGGTTTATCATTTTTTGCGTGAAAAGTAATGGATACAACAAATCGGTGATGGTTTATCATTTTTTTCGTGAAAATTAATGGCTACAACAAATCGGTGATGGTTTATCATTTTTTGCGTGAAAAGTAATGCCTAAAAAGAGTTTATAATTTAGCTCGTGAAAAATAATGCAGAGGGTGGAAGCTAACCGCTGACAGAGAGAGAGAGGGTGGTGGCCCCGACCAGAGAGAGAGATAGGGGTTATCCTGCCCGTTAGATCATACGATCAACGGTCGGCGGGCACGATCCGCGTGACATGGGCTAGACCAATCAGGGCAATGTTGGTCGTCTGTGAGAGTTTGTTAAGGGAGAGGGCAAAACTGAATAGTATCAAGAAACCAAGGGCAAGTGAGTAGTAAACAGACTAAGGGATTCAAATATGAGATTTAAAAAATGGAAAATGCGTGTTTTGTACAATGAAACCCATCTTGGCCTACCTCAAACTATTTTCAATACAAATATATATGAGTGTGAAAATTATGGCCTCATTCAGACAAAGTATGTTTTGGGGAAAGCTGTTTTGGGTAGGGCTTATTATGGAAAACGATGCACCTTCATGGCTACTAGGTGATTTGAGAAGTGGTAATTTGTGGTAAAACTTGATTTATCTATGATTTGAGAAGTGACAATTTGTGGTAAAGACTCCATGAGTAAGTGCCACTCTTTTTTGGAATTTTTTGCACATTAAATAACTCATTTAACTAGTTAATCCCATTTGTTGACTCTCTGTTGACCAGCCACTTGAGGGTAAACCGAGTATGTTGCACTAGCCGCATTAGCACTCAAGGCGAAAACTCGAGCACACAAAAAATGCTAGTATATGACTCGAGGGTATACCTGAGTATATCTAAATTTCCAGGGTTAGACTCGAGGATGCGTGTTGCGGTGCGTAAGTGGAAGACGTGCCATTGTTGACGCGTGTCGCGGTGCGTACGTGCAATAGTGGACGCGTAGGACGCGGGTCGCATTTAGGACGCGTAAGCCCCTCTCTCCCTCCCTCTCGCACACAAGTACGTCTCATTCTCGCTCACGCACGAAACCACGCCTCTCACGTCCGATCAACTTCTCCAAATCGAAAAAACCCCAACCGCCGTACGCGCGCTACCCTGCCGGCGATGGAGAAGAAGAATGCGCCAGCGGCCGTCGCCTCCGAGCCCGTTGATACGTCTCCAACGTATCTATAATTTCTTATGTTCCATGCTAGTTTTATGAAAATACCTACATGTTTTATTCATACTTTATATCGTTTTGATGCATTTTCCGGCACCAACCTATTAACAAGATGCCGAAGCGCCAGTTCATGTTTTCTGCTGTTTTTGGTTTCAGAAATCCTACAAAGGAAATATTCTCGGAATTGGACGAAATGAAAGCCCACGATCTTATATTTCACGGAAGGTTCCAGAGCACCGAAGAGGGGCCAGAGGGGAGCCAAGGGGGCCCCACCCAACATGGCGGCGCGACCAAGGGGGGGCGTGCCCCCTAGTGTGTGGGACCCCCCAGGACCCCTCCGAGGCTGCCCTTCCGCCTATAAAGCCTCTCCGTCGTGAAAACCCTAAAAACATAAGCCACAGTACGAGAAAAGTTACGCAGCCGCCGCCATCGCGAAGCCAAGATTCGGGGGACGAAGTCTCTCGTTCCGACACGCCGCCGGGACGGGGAATTTCCCCTGGAAGGCATCTCCATCGACACCACTGCCATCGTCATCGCCGCTGCTGTCTCCTATGATGAGGAGGGAGTAGTTCTTCCCCGAGGCTAAGGGCTGTACCGGTAGCTATGTGGTTCATCTCTCTCTCCCATGTGATCTTTATGTGATCATGAGCTTTGTATCACTATTAATCTATGTGCTACTCTAGTGATGTTATTAAAGTAGTCTATTCCTCCTTCATGATGTAATGTGGACAGTGTGTGCATCATGTAGTACTTGGTGTAGGTTATTGAAAGATCGAGATGTCGCCTAGAGGGGGGGTGAATAGGCAATTACAAACTCTTGCGGATTTGTTTTGTATCACAATTCATCTATGCGCTACTCTAGTGATGTTATTAAAGTAGTTCTATTCCTCCTGCATGTGTGTAAAGGTGACTAGTGCGTGCACCGTGTGGTTCTTGTCGTAGGCTATGATCATGATCTCTTGTAGATTGTGGAGTTAATTATCATTATGATATTATTAATGTGATCTATTCCTCCTACATATGCATGAAGGTTACAAGTGTGCATGCTATGCTAGTACTTGGTTTAGTCTCGTTGATCTATCTTACACTAAAGGTTACTAAAACATGAGCATTATTGTGGAGCTTGTTAACTCCGGCATTGAGGGTTCGTGTAATCCTACGCAATGTGTTCATCATCCAACAAAAGTGTAGAGTATGCATTTATACGTTACTGTTATGTGATCAATGTTGAGAGTGTCCACTAGTGAAAGTGTAATCCCTAGGCCTTGTTCCTAAATACTGCTGGTTTACTACTCGTCGCGTTACTACTCGCTGCGTTACTACTCGCTTGTTTCATCGTCCCGGGCGAGCACTTTTCTGCCGTTGCTACTACTTATTCATACCACCTGTATTTCACTATCTCTTCGCCGAACTAGTGCACCTATTAGGTGTGTTGGGGACACAAGAGACTTCTTGCTTTGTGGTTGCGGGGTTGCATGAGAGGGATATCTTTGACCTCTTCCTCCCTGAGTTCGATAAACCTTGGGTATCCACTTAAGGGAAACTTGCTGCTGTTCTACAAACCTCTCGCTCTTGGAGGCCCAACACTGTCTACAAGAATAGAAGCTCCGTAGACATCAAGCACTTTTCCGGCGCCGTTGCCGGGAGGAAAGGTAAAAAGGCACTCATACTACGGTCCCGGGTAAAGTATTTTTCCGGCGCCGTTGTGTGTGTGCTCAAAGCTATTTCCTTTAGATCCTGCAATTGCATCTTGTTGTTTCTTGTTTACACTAGTTTGGCATAATGTACAAGAGTGAGCTTCTTATTCTATTTCCTGATTTAAAACATGGATTGTTTGATGCGAAAATTAAAAAACCTATGAAATCTTCTTTGCATGCTGGTAGTAATATTAGTATGAACGCTTTGAACACCATTGTTGACAATAATATAGAAAGTTCTAAGCTTGGGGAAGCTGGTTTTCATGATATTTTTAGTCCCCCAAGCGTTGAGGAGAAAATTTTCTTGGATGATACTTTGCCTCCTATTTCGATGATTATAATGATAGTGGTCTTTTGATGCCACTTACTGCTGAGAGTAAATTTTGTTGTGATTATACTATGCCTCCTACACTTGATGAGAATAATAATGATAGCTACTTTGTTGAATTTGCTCCCACTACAACTAATAAATTTGACTATGCTTATGTGGAGAGTAATAATTTTATGCATGAGACTCATGATAAGAATGCTTTATGTGATAGTTATATTGTTGAGTTTGCTCATGATGCTACTGAAAGTTATTATGAGAGAGGAAAATATGGTTGTAGAAATTTTCATGTTACTAAAACACCTCTCTATGTGCTGAAATTTTTGATGCTACACTTGTTTTATCTTCCTATGCTTGTTACTTTGCTCTTCATGAACTTGTTTATTTACAAGATTCCTATGCATAGGAAGCATGTTAGACTTAAATGTGTTTTGAATTTGCCTCTTGATGCTCTCTTTTGCTTCAAATACTATTTCTTGCGAGTGCATCATTAAAGCTGCTGAGCCCATCTTAATGGCTAAAAAGAAAGAACTTCCTGGGAGATAACCCATGTGTTATTTTGCTACAGTACTTTGTTTTATATTTGTGTCTTGGAAGTTGTTTACTACTGTAGCAACCTCTCCTTATCTTAGTTTTATGTTTTGTTGTGCCAAGTAAAGTCTTTGATAGAAAAGTAAGTACTAGATTTGGATTACTGCGCGGTTCCAGATTTCTTTGCTGTCACGAATCTGAGCCCACTGCCCTGCAGGAAGCTCAGAAAATTATGCCAATTTACGTGCATGATCCTCAGATATGTACGCAACTTTCATTCAATTTGAGCATTTTCATTTGAGCAAGTCTGGTGGCCTAATAAAATCCATCTTTACGGACTGTTCTGTTTTGACAGATTCTGCCTTTTATTTCGCATTGCCTCTTTTGCTATGTTGGATGAATTTCTTTGATCCATTAATGTCCAGTAGCTTTATGCAATGTCCAGAAGTGTTAAGAATGATTGTGTCACCTCTGAACATGTTAATTTTTATTGTCCACTAACCCTCTAATGAGTTGTTTCGAGTTTGGTGTGGAGGAAGTTTTCAAGGGTCAAGAGAGGAGGATGATATACTATGATCAAGGAGAGTGAAAGCTCTAAGCTTGGGGATGCACCCGGTGGTTCACCCCTGCATATATCAAGAAGACTCAAGCGTCTAAGCTTGGGGATGCCCAAGGCATCCCCTTCTTCATCGACAACATTATCGAGTTCCTCCCCCGAAACTATATTTTTATTCCATCACATCTTATGTGCTTTTTCTTGGAGCGTCTGTTTGTTTGCTTTTGTTTTTGTTTGTGTTTGAATAAATTGGATTACATCATGCTTGTGTGGGAGAGAGACACGCTCCGCTGGTTCGTATGAACACATGTGTTCTTAGCTCATAATATTCATGGCGAAGTTTCCTCTTCGTTAATTTGTTATATGGTTGGAATTGGAAAATGATACATGTAGTAATTGCTATAATGTCTTGGATAATGTGATACTTGGAAATTGTTGTGCTCATGTTTAAGCTCTTGCATCATATGCTTTGCACCCATTAATGAAGAAATACATAGAGCATGCTAAAATTTGGTTTGCATAATTGGTTTCTCTAAGGTCTAGATAATTTCTAGTATTGAGTTTGAACAACAAAGAAGACGGTGTAGAGTTTTATAATGTTTTCAATATGTCTTTTATGTGAGTTTTGCTGTACTAGTTCATCCTTGTGTTTGCCTCAAACAACCTTGCTAGCCTAAACCTTGTATCGAGAGGGAATACTTCTCATGCATCCAAATACTTGAGCCAACACTATGCCATTTGTGTCCACCATACCTACCTACTACATGGTATTTCTCCGCCATTCCAAAGTAAATTGCTTGAGTGCTACCTTTAAACAATTCAAAATTTATCACCTCTGATTTGTGTCAATGTTTTATAGCTCATGAGGAAGTATGTGGTGTTTATCTTTCAATCTTGTTGGGCAACTTTCACCAATGGACTAGTGGCTTCATCCGCTTATCCAATAATTTTGCAAAAAGAGCTGGCAATGGGATTCCCGAGTCCCAAATTAATTAACCAAAAATAGACACTCCTCCATGGTATGTGATTGTTGGACGGCACCGAAGGATTCGGTTAGCCATGGCTTGTGTAAGCAAAGGTTGGGAGGAGTGTCATCATAATAAAACTAAAATAAAAGGGCACTCCTTCATGGTATGAGATTGTTGGCGGGCACCCGAGGATTCGGTTAGCCATGGTTTGTGAAAGAAAGGTTGGAAGGAGTGCCATCCAAAAATAAAATAAAATGGGAGCCGCTCTTTGAAGGTTTGTACGGCAAGGGGGTTAGAGTACCCGCTACCATTCGTTGACAACAACATACACCTCTCAAAACTTTACTTTTATGATCTCTTTATGTTTTCAAAATAAAAGCTCTAGCACAAATATAGCAATCGATGCTTTTCCTCTATGGAGGACCATTCTTTTTCTTTTATTGTTGAGTCAGTTCACCTATCTCTCTCCACCTTAAGAAGCAAACATTTGTGTGAACTGTGCATTGATTCTTACATACTTGCTTATTGCATTTGTTATATTGCTTTGCATTGACAATTATCCATGAGATGTACATGTTATAAGTTGAAAGCAACCGCTGAAACTTCATCTTCCTTTGTGTTGCTTCAATACCTTTACTTTGAATTATTGCTTTATGAGTTAACTCTTATGCAAGACTTATTGATGCTTGTCTTGAAGTGCTATTCATGAAAAGTCTTTGCTTTATGATTCACTTGTTTACTCATGTCATACACATTGTTTTGATCGCTGCATTCACTACATATGCTTGTACAAATAGTATGATCAAGTTTATGATGGCATGTCACTCCGGAAATTATCCTTGTTATCGTTTTACCTGCTCGGGACGAGCGAGAACTAAGCTTGGGGATGCTGATACGTCTCCAACGTATCGATAATTTCTTGTGTTCCATGCCACATTATTGATGTTATCTACATGTTTTATGCACACTTTATGTCATATTCGTGCATTTTCCGGAACTAACCTATTAACAAGATGCCGAAGTGCCGGTTCTCGTTTTCTCGCTGTTTTTGGTTTCGAAATCCTAGTAACGAAATATTCTCGGAATCGGACGAAATCAACGCCAAAGTTCCTATTTTCATCGGAAGCATCCGGAACACCCGGGAAGGACCGGAGGGGGGCCACGGGGCCACCAAACCCTAGGCCGGCGCGGCCGAGAGGGGGCCGCGCCGCCCTATGGTGTGGCCCCCTGTCGGCCCTCCTGCGCCGCCTCTCCGCCTATAAAGAGCCCCTGGATCAGAAAACCCGATACGAATTGACGAAACCCACGGAAACCTGCCGAGCCGCCGCCATCGCGAAGCCAAGATCCGGGGACAGGATCTCTGTTCCGGCACCCTGCCGGAGCGGGGAAGTGCCCCCGAAGGCTTCTCCATCGACACCGCTGCCATCTCCACCGCCATCTTCATCACCGCTGCTTGCTCCCATGAGGAGGGAGTAGTTCTCCATCGAGGCTCGGGGCTGTACCGGTAGCTATGTGGTTCATCTCTCTTCCATGTACTTCAATACAATGATCTCATGAGCTGCTTTACATGATTGAGATTCATATGAGTTTTGTATCACAATTCATCTATGCGCTACTCTAGTGATGTTATTAAAGTAGTTCTATTCCTCCTGCATGTGTGTAAAGGTGACTAGTGCGTGCACCGTGTGGTTCTTGTCGTAGGCTATGATCATGATCTCTTGTAGATTGTGGAGTTAATTATCATTATGATATTATTAATGTGATCTATTCCTCCTACATATGCATGAAGGTTACAAGTGTGCATGCTATGCTAGTACTTGGTTTAGTCACGTTGATCTATCTTACACTAAAGGTTACTAAAACATGAGCATTATTGTGGAGCTTGTTAACTCCGGCATTGAGGGTTCGTGTAATCCTACGCAATGTGTTCATCATCCAACAAAAGTGTAGAGTATGCATTTATACGTTACGTTATGTGATCAATGTTGAGAGTGTCCACTAGTGAAAGTGTAATCCCTAGGCCTTGTTCCTAAATACTGGCTGGTTTACTACTGCTGCGTTACTACTTGCTTGTTCTTCGTCCCGGCGGAGCACTTTTCTGCACGTTGCTACTACTTATTCATACCACCTGTATTTCACTATCTCTTCGCCGAACTAGTGCACCTATTAGGTGTGTTGGGGACACAAGAGACTTCTTGCTTTGTGGTTGCGGGGTTGCATGAGAGGGATATCTTTGACCTCTTCCTCCCGAGTTCGATAAACCTTGGGTATCCACTTAAGGGAAACTTGCTGCTGTTCTACAAACCTCTGCTCTTGGAGGCCCAACACTGTCTACAAGAATAGAAGCTCCCGTAGACATCAGACCCCAACTCAAAAACTGCCATATGGACGAAAACTAGAGGGACGAGGGACTCTCCCTTCCCCCTTGTTGGCCGGCCAAGGAAGTGGAGTCCACCATGGACTCCACCCTCCCACTTGGTTGGTCGGTTAGGGTTGGTGGAGTCCAATCGGGACTCCACCTTCCATAGTGATTTATTCGGATGATTCTAGAAACAACCTTCCATAAATTCACCGGACCATTCCCAAACTTGGAAAGTGACTTCCTATATATGAATCTTATTCTCCGGACCATTCCAGAACTCCTCGTGATGTCCGGGATCCCATCCGAGACTCCGAACAATATTCGAACTCCATTCCATATTCCATATCTACTTAAAATGACATCAAACCTTAAGTGTGTCACCCTACGGTTCGTGAACTATGTAGACATGGTTGAGACTTCTCTCCGACCAATAACTAATAGCGTGATACGGGAGATCCATAATGGCTCCCGCATATTCAACAATAACTTAGTGATCAGTTGAACCATTTACATACGATACTGATTCCCTTTGTCACACGATACTCTACTTGTCCGAGGTTCGATCATTGGTATCACGATACCTTGTTCAACCTCGTCACCGACAAGTACTCTTTACTCGTACCGTGGCATATCATCTCTTGTGAACCTGTCACATGCTTGCAAGCTAATCAGACGACATTCCACCGAGAGGGCCCAGAGTATATCTATCCGTCATCGGGATGGACAAATCCCACTCTTGATCCATATGCCTCAACTCACACTTTCCGAATACTTAATCCCATCTTTGTAACTATCCATTTACGCAGTGGCATTTGATGTAATCAAAGTACCCGTCCGATATAAGTGATTTACATGATCTCATGGTCGAAGGACTAGGTAACTATGTATCGGAAGCTAATAGCAAGTTCAACTTAATGACGTGATCTTATGCTACGCTTATTTGGGTGTATGTCCATTATATCATTCATCTAATGACATAACCTTGTTATTAATAACATCCAATATTCATGATCACAAAACCATGATCATCTATTAATCAACAAGCTAGTTATACAAGAGGCTTACTATGGACTCCTTGTTGTTTACATAACACACATGTATCAATGTTTCTGTTAATACAATTATAGCATGGTATGCAAACATTTATCATAAACACAAAGATATATTATAATAACCATTTTATTATTGCCTCTTGGGCATATCTCCAACAGAAGCTTGGCTTGATGAAGAAGGAGGCGGTGTTGATCTTCGCCAGCAAAGAAAGCTTTCCGGCGCCCCCATCCAGTATCGGGTTAGCTTCGTTGACCACCTCATCCGCGGTCTCTCCGCTCCTATCCATGAATTTCTTCGTGGATTACTCTTTGTGTATGGGTTGCAGCTGCACGGTGACTCCCAATTATATCCTCCATATTTCTATCTTTATCACCCTCTACGAGTGCTTTCTCGGGACCCAACCGAATTGGGCCCTATGGAAACGCATTTTCTGCATTCGCCGCAACGGCTCCCACAACATTACCTACAACATAGGTGGTGTTGTTATCTGTGTCCGCCCTGATGTCGAGTATTTCGACGTCAAATTCCCCGACTCCGTCCAAGGGTGGCGCAGAAAATGGCTATACGTCCGCGAGGACTACTCTGACTCGCAGGAATACAACATCGCACCCTTTGATGGTAGCGCAAAAATCCTTCGGCACCGATCCTGGGATGCGAAGCCACCGAAGAAGAGAAAACGGCGACAGATGCACTGATGAAGCGCATCCACGAGCTAGAGAATACCCGAGGCAAAGAATTGTTGGGTATTCAAATTACCGCCTATTTCCTTAGGATTAGGGTGCAGCCTCTACAGGCTCGCAAAAACCCTATGTGGCTTTATGCTGGTGAGAAAGATGTCGACCACATATCCAAAGATCTCTCTGTGAAGGATTTGGAAAAGCTTGTTCGGCGTGTTTCGTCGTTAAGCAAAAAATATTCAGTTCCAACCTCTTGCCGCGTGAAACCATACAGTGGTGCCCACGCTCTCCCCAAAGTAAGCAACCTGCCTCTCGAGTTTTTTTATTCCTATCTCAATTAACCTGCTTTCTCGACTTTGATTCAAATTTCGACTGCTATCTTATTATCTTTGTTGTTGACTTCCGTCCTCAACTATCCCTTTTTATTGTTTCTCCTTTTGCAGAACCACCAAGTCACCCTTTCTTTGCCTCCCTTACCTGAAGGTGGGGAGGTCGATGAACGAACCATCGTTGACGACGATGCGCAGGGTACTTCTCGCCCTGAGAGTGAAATCGCGGGTTCTCACAAATCCGCGGGTTCCTCTGAAAGAGAAACTGAATCTGAGGCTTACGAGTCGGCACATTCTCTCCCTTCCGCTGTTTCCCCGGAACAAGAGAAAAGGGGTGACGTTGAAGACTCCGGCACCTCCAAAGCCGGCGGATCACTGCCGAGGAAACTTCTCCCGAAGAGGAGGATGCCTTCAACCCTTACGATGATGCCCTCATTAGCTCGTAGGTTACCCTACCGTCTTTTTCTCTTTATTTATTGTTTTATGAATATTCTCATACTATATTTTGTGCATAGTGGTGACGAAGAAGAAGAACCCATCGCTAATGTGACTTGCTCCTACGAGCACGTCACAAACTTTAGTTCTTTCGAAAACTCGCCATACGGCGGAGGAAACCTCGCCCCCTCAACGGGACTTAGAAAAGTCGACTCCTCGTCGCCAGCCCGGTGCCCCTCGCTGAAGAGGGCAAGAGTTGAGCTTGGCGAGGAACAAAACCTCTTGATCGGGAGTTCGACGACTCCTCCTTTGGACGATGTAAGAACTCTTACCACTATTTTGTTTTCTATCGAGTTTTTCCCTTTTTGACCTTCTTCGCCCCTTTCTTTTTTCAGCCTCTGATGAAAGAATTAATCCGTCTTGGTACTCAATTTATTGGGTACCGTGACACTGTTGACAGTTTGAAAGGTACTCCTTTCTATCGTCCCTTTTTATCGAGTAAACTTTCTTTTGCTATTTTTATCTTGACATTGTCGTCCTTTCTTTTGCTAGAGGCTCTCGCCAAAGCTAACAGGCGTGCCGATGATCTTTCCCTCAAGCTAGAGTAAAGTGAAAAAGCTCGCGAAAAGGCCGAGCTAGACACTGCCTCTGTTGGAAGTCTTCGAGAGAGACTCCATCAAGCTGAAACTCAGCAAATCACTCGTGAGGAAGATGTCATCGCCGCCCGGAGTCGCGAGAATCGGCGTTTTGTCGGTAAGTTCGTGAATCTTTACGAGCAAGTTTCTACCAAAATTATCTTCTCCTTATACTTGGTGATAACCCGAAATTTGTTTCAGCGGGGAAGATGAGCCAAGACTTCGAACTTCAGAATCCTAAGGACGATCGTCTTCTCGACGCTCTTTCCCTCCTCGAAATTCATGGGGATGAGGTGCGCCGCGGTATCTCTGATGCTAAGACGGCATTTTTGCGCCTTGATACGTCTCAGACGTATCGATAATTTCTTATGTTCTATGCTATATTATTGATGATACCTACGTGTTTTATGCACACTTTATGTCATATTGGTGCATTTTCCGGAACTAACCTATTAACAAGATGCCGAAGTGCCGGTCCACGTTTTACTGCTATTTTTGGTTTCGAAATCCTAGTAAGGAAATATTCTCGGAATCGGACGAAATCAAGACCCGGGTTCCTATTTTTCCCGGAACCATCCAGAACACCCGAGAGCCGCCGGAGGGAAGCCCCGGGGGCCCCACACCACACCACGGCACGGCCGAGAGGGGGCCGCGCCGCCCTATGGTGTGGTGGCCCCGGGCCCCCTCCGAGGCCGCCCTTCCGCCTATTTAAAGCCTCGCGTCACGAAAACCCTATTACGAACGACGAAACCCACGAAACCTTCCGAGCCGCTGCCATCGCGAAGCCAAGATGCGGGGGACATGAGTCTCCGTTCGGCACCCTGCCGGAGCGGGGAAGTGCCCCGGAAGGCTTCTCCATCGACACCGCTGCCATCTCCACCGCCATCTTCATCACCGCTGCTGCTCCCATGAGGAGGGAGTAGTTCTCCATCGAGGCTCGGGGCTGTACCGGTAGCTATGTGGTTCATCTCTCTCCTATGTACTTCAATACAATAATCTCATGAGCTGCCTTACATGATTGAGATTCATATGATGATGCTTGTAATCTAGATGTCATTGTGCTAGTCAAGTGAGTTTTACTTATGTGATCTCCGGAGACTCCTTGTCCCACGTGTGTAAAGGTGACGATGTGTGCACGCGTGTGGGTCTCTTAGGCTATATTTCACGGAATACTTACTCACTGTTATGAATGGCGTAGTGAAGTGCTTATTTATATCTCTTTATGATTGCAATGTGTTTTGTATCACAATTTATCTATGTGCTACTCTAGTGATGTTATTAAAGTAGTTTTATTCCTCCTACACGGTGTAATGGTGACGGTGTGTGCATCCGTGTTAGTACTTGGTGTATGCTATGATTATGATCTCTTGTAGATTATGAAGTTAACTATTGCTATGATAGTATTGATGTGATCTATTCCTCCTACATAGCGTGAAGGTGACAGTGTGCATGCTGTGTTAGTACTTGGTTTAGTCGTGTTGATCTTTCTTGCACTCTAAGGTTATTTAAATATTGTGACGCCCCAAAACCGGTACCATGAGGATCCCAGCGAATCCGCCGAAATCCGCACGATATCGATTTTAGAAGACGCACCACCAAGCGCCTCGTACACGCCGAAGCATGCACGCGATGCGGGTGGAATCAATCACGAGCGGTAACATTACAACGAGATTACAATAGAGCCCACAAGATACAGATATATTACAACAACGACTCGAACGAGTCAAGATACAAATATACAATACAAAGATCCGAATCATATCAAAAGATCAAATGCGTCCGAGTACGGACAAGATACAAATTTGGACTAAGAGTCCTGAAGATAACCAGTGGCGTCCATAACCCTGCCCAGGCCAAGCCGGAAGGGTAACCTTGCTATCGTCGTCTTCATCGAACATATCTTCATACCTGCCAGGTTATGTCCCGTAGAAGCGGCAATAAGTACGGGTTCGTACTTAACAAGACTTCAAGACGTATAAGCATTCGTCAACCAGTCGTCCTTTGTACTTGAGGCACGCAGGAGACTTAGAGGACGCAAGAGGAACGTCATAGGCAATATGGTGGGGTTAAGCGGCAGCGCGCAAGCACTAAAAACCTATAGAGACACTCTACAACATTCGTCTAATCGGAGAAGGTGAGAGAGCGCATAAACTAACGAGTTCTATACTCGCAAACATAACACGGCCGATGTGTTCCCCTCGCAAGGAAGTACTTACAAGGGCACTCACACGGTTGACAAGTTTTAACCATTTATTATTAGATTTGTGCTAACTTACTACGCAAGTTATTATGATTGAAACGACAGGTGTAAGTTGTCTATGGTCGAGTCATACGGCTCCAAGTCGTCCATAGCAGCGGACGCGGCTTATCGATAAGATTTAACCCTGCGGGGGTGCCCAAACGTACCCACACGCACCGCTCGATCCACTTACGACGAGTGGATATCACGGCTCGCACTCTCCTTCACGACAACAATGTCCGAAAGCCACCTAACCAAGTTGAACCCGTATCGAAGTCCGGCCGAATCTCCGAGCGGACCTAGCTATTGCGCCGGCGTACTAGGTGGTTTAAACACACATCGGGGCGATAAACCACTTCGCGGCGGCTCCGCATCCTATACGTGCATACCGAAACAAGGGATACAAGGCACCCGGGGGCTTCCCAAAATAAAGAAGTAACGAGCTGGCATGCACGCAAACAACAAATGGTAAAACATTACAAACTAGTTGTGGCCACTTGGACAAAGCCGTAGATTCCGACGAGTGGTCAAGGGAGACCCATAAGCATACCCACGTGTGGTTAGAGCGCTCAGTCTCGGAACAGATAACAAGAACTCGGGGTCCTAGATTTAAAGAAACACAAGTGAGCCGTCATAAAACGAGCAACTGACCCACCGATGTCTCCGCTAACAACTATTAACAAGTAACCATGATACCCTCAACAGATATATCCATAAACCATATGTCATGTTCCCCAACAGCTAACCCGATAAGATAGCAGTAACGATAACGAGATATAAACAGCACTAGCATGCACTACGACTCGCAAGACAGACTCGAAACCAAACAATAGTTGTAGGTGGTTGGTGGAGGCAATATAGGCTGCTTGAGGTAACAAGTGGAAGGGACACGTGACAGGAACGCAACTTAAGTCTAGCATGAGGGAGAAGGCAAAATAAAATAGGTGAGCGACTTCGCAGGGGCGGGAGTATAGGGGAAATGCTTGCTCGTTAAAGGCTGTCGAGGAACATACGGAGAACTTGTCGTATCTCACCGCACCACTTCGTGATCCTATCCGCGAAGAAGCAAATGCTTGGAACACACAACGTATGCAAGTCTTACAACTACGGATAAAGAAGATCCGAGCATGATCAAATGCGAGCATGCATGACATGGCGGTTATGATGCGATGCAACTTATCCAATTTAAACGGAGTCGGAACCCGGACAAACAATTAGGGTTGAAGTTGCATTTCTACCGTCAAAGTTAAAGGTTGATTAGCATGGCAAGACAAAGCAAGGGTGAGCTACTTCAATATTAAACGGAGCGGGAAAACCTTAGTCGGTGTCCAAATTACTCCGCATATATGTTAGGTGAACATGCACAACTATCACGTCATGACATGATGCAATATGCAAACAGGCATATGGATGGCATATTCATGTTCCTTGCATTTTTCTGAGCAACTTTCATATAAAATACTTTGCATTCCGATAAACGGTTTAAAAGATATGATTTTCGCAAGATTTGCAAAAAGAATAGAAAACGAGACAGAGAGATAGGTCTGCTACGGGCCGGGTGCATGCGGAGGGCGTCGGGAAGCTATCTTCCGCTCGGCGGCGATGGGCTGCGCTAAAGGTCCTGGGCCAAGGCCCGCCCGCAACGCTGGATCCGAGGAAAACAAAAAAAGGTGAGGCACATGCCTCGGACAAGATTCGAACCCGGCGATCTCTCGGGTGAGGAGCAAGCTGTTTACCACTGGACTGCTGGTTTTGATGTTGAAGAACATGGGCCGCGCACTACTTGAAGCGAGATAGGAGCGGAGCTTGGGGCCATGGCGGGACTTGCGGGTGAGCCCGGATCCGAAGTTCGAGGATGAGCCGAGGCGAGATGGATGGTGTCGGAGATGCGCCTTGGAGCAGCGGACCAACGACGGGTGGTGCGACGGCGGGGAAGGTTCGAGGTGGCCGAATTTGAAGAATTTTGTCACCGGAGTAGAAGAAGAAACAGCGATTTTGGAGACGATTAAGAGCACCCCGGCTCGATTCCTTTGGGGAGGATATAGAGGACGCCGGGCGGTTACGTAGGTGGTCTCGGAGTGACGAGGGAGCCACGGAGCGGCGGCGCCATGGAGAGGAGGTGGCGGTGGTGCTTCTTCATTTGCTTACGGAGAAACGAAAAGAAAGGTGGGGTGAAAGGAGAGAGTGGTGGCGGCGCGAGAGGGATGAAAAAGGAGGCGCTAGGGTTTGCTTGCGGTTCTTGGATGGGGATTAAAAGGGGAAGGGAGCATGTGGTGGTGCGGTGCGCGTGGTGGAGGACAACGACGGGAGGAGAGCACGCCACTCTCGTGCTCGTACGAAGGAAAGGAGAAGAGAAGACTTTGTCTTCGGTCGAAGAGGTATGGGCCGATGAAAGGAAAAAGAAATGGGCTAGAGTGAGAGGAGGAGATGGGCCGCCGGTGGAAGAAGGGAGAGAGAGAAATGCTGGGCCAAGGAGAGAGGGAGGGTCCAGGTTAGAAGGAGAGGGTTTTCCTTTTTCTGTTTTATTTTAAAAGCTGTTTTGAAAACTATTGTAAAAACAAAATAGAACAAAACCAATTTTATTTGAAGTAGGAAAATATCTCGAAGGTATTTTATTTTGGTTCTTAGAATTGGTTTTAGGTTTTGGTTAAATGAAAAGAGATAGAGGAGGTTTATTTTATAAAGCATATGAGAGGGGAAAACGGAATAGTTTTTATTTAAAATAATTTTATTTTGTTAAAATCATGTGGATGATATGATGCATGATGCATGATGATACACAAAAGAAAAACAACAAACAATTCTAATAGGGGTATTTTTCTGGACCGCTACAATCGACACCACTAACAAGGGATCGCGCCCGAGATCCCACGTCCGAGTACGGGGGGAAGAGAGGTGAACTATCGGATCTTCAGGCGACGTGTCGATCTCCTCGACACCACTAACAAGAGTTATTGCTCCATATAGAACGGTCGACACCACCAACAAAAAGTCGTTATTCCACGGTTGATGATGCGCTTCGTCGAGATCCTCCGAAGATCGGACCTATTAGGATAAGGCAAAGATCGTCCAACCCGCGTAGAGACCTAAGACTCAGAGAAGCAGATAAGAGAAGATTCAAAACTCGCAAAGGTAAGATGAGAAAGAATATAGATAAGGAGAAAAATCAGAGCTAATCAGAACTATCCAACGAGTTTTAGAAAATAGTTTGGACTCTCTAAACTCAACGACCGTTGGCAAGGTTATCCTACGAGTCTGGACTAGTGGGGTATCGTCAACTCGATGCTCCGATACCAACTTGTGACGCCCCAAAACCGGTACCATGAGGATCCCAGCGAATCCACCGAAATCCGCACGATATCGATTTTAGAAGACGCACCACCAAGCGCCTCGTACACGCCGAAGCATGCACGCGATGCGGGTGGAATCAATCACGAGCGGTAACATTACAACAGGATTACAATAGAGCCCACAAGATACAGATATATTACAACAACGACTCGAACGAGTCAAGATACAAATATACAATACAAAGATCCGAATCATATCAAAAGATCAAATGCGTCCGAGTACGGACAAGATACAAATTTGGACTAAGAGTCTCGAAGATAACCGATGGCGTCCATAACCCTGCCCGGGCCAAGCCGGAAGGGTAACCTTGCTATCGTCGTCTTCATCGAACATATCTTCATACCTGCCCGGTTATGTCCCGTAGAAGCGAGCAATAAGTACGGGTTCGTACTTAACAAGACTTCAAGACGTATAAGCATTCGTCAACCGGTCGTCCTTTGTACTTGAGGCACGCAGGAGACTTAGAGGACGCAAGAGGAACGTCATAGGCAATATGGTGGGGTTAAGCGGCAGCGCGCAAGCACTAAAAACCTATAGAGACACTCTACAACATTCGTCTAATCAGAGAAGGTGAGAGAGCGCATAAACTAACAGTTCTATACTCGCAAACATAACACGGCCGATGTGTTCCCCCCTCGCAAGGAAGTACTTACAAGGGCACTCACACGGTTGACAAGTTTTAACCATTTATTATTAGATTTGTGCTAACTTACTACGCAAGTTATTATGATTGAAACAGCAGGTGTAAGTTGTCTATGGTCGAGTCATACAGCTCCAAGTCGTCCATAACCGCGGACGCGGCTTATCGATAAGATTTAAACCTGCGGGGGTGCTCAAACGTACCCGCACGCACGCTCGATCCACTTACGACGGGTGGATATCACGGCTCGCACTCTCCTTCACGACAACAATGTCCGGAAAGCCACCTAACCAAGTTGAACCCGTATCGAAGTCCGTACGAATCTCGAAGCGGACCTAGCTATTGCGCCGGTGTACTAGGTGGTTTAAACACACTCTGGGGCGATAAACCACTTCGCGCAGCGGCTCCGCATCCTATACGTGCATACCGGAAACAAGGGATACAAGGCACCCGGGGGCTTCCCAAAATAAAGAAGTAACAGGTGGCATGCACGCAAACAACAAATGGTAAAACATTACAAACTAGTTGTGGCCACTGGACAAAGTCTGTAGATTCGAGCGAGTGGTCAAGGGAGACCCATAAGCATACCCACGTGTGGTTAGAGCGCTCGGTCTCGGAACGAGATAACAAGAACTCGGGGTCCTAGATTTAAAGAAACACAAGTGAGCCAGTCATAAAACGAGCAAGCCGACCCACCGATGTCTCCGCTAACAACTATTAACAAGTAACCATGATACCCTCAACGGATATATCCATAAACCATATGTCATGTTCCCC
>NC_061508.1:50870610-50959053 GCF_022539505.1 Lolium rigidum
ATCTAATGTTAGATCAATTTATACTTGTGACAGACTCGACTGGTCGGGGATTATTGATCAAGCAAATGAGCAGCAACATACAATTACCATCATCAGCATCCCTTGACTGGCAGAGCAAGTACTACAAGATGTTCTGGAGTGCTCTCAAGTCTCAACACAGACACTAGAGGGCATCTTACATTCTATGCGCTCTCTTTGGGAGAGGCCAACACTATGTAAACCAGTCAACCTCCCAGAGAGCAGTTGCTGAAAAGATCGAAAGGAAAATACGTACTTGTGCCAGCATAGGGCTAATTCTACAGAGGCATATCGTTGGTGAGTTTTCTTTGGGAAAAATACTACTCCTTGACCCTGACACTTATTATGGATCGGAGGGAGTACAGTAATTTTATTTCAAAATTAATTCATGTGCTTCAAATGGCAAAGGATATCTGCTGTGGATATGTTTTGAAGCAATAAGATACGTTCAGCTGTTCAGATCAATTGCCGGACCACAGCTGAGAATGATCTGATGACCTCTTTTCAGCAGATATTAAGAATGATTTACCTTGCAACAAAAACGACCTCATTTTTCCATACATGCTACCAGTGTTCAACAAACCGGGCAATTCATCAATTAATCGCAACTCAGTGGGTGACCGATTCACCGATTAACAGATTAGTCGTACGATTAACCAGCCAGTTCGCCTATTAATTGCTAATCGACAGCCGACCAAGCAGTAACTGATGAACAATTTCCTCAAATTGCATGCTACCAAAAAGAAAGGTGGTCGTAAATGCGTGTATTCATCATGTTAGGTCGAACTTAGTCAGAACAAGGATATAGATTCGAGCAGATTACTCATCCGAATTTAGAGCTTAAATCCTCAAATGAAAGGTATCACCAGAAAGACGCACATAGTGACAGACGGGTTTGGGAGAATAAATGTATGCTAAAACCCTGGAACACAGTATTTAGGGTGCGTTCTGTAGCAGTGGCGGACCTAGGATTTTATCAAAGGGTATGCCACAAGAAAATTTTGACTTGCATATTTGTTTAATCCATTTAATAATTTTTGCAAAAACTTAAATTTTACAATACAAATCGATATATATATATATGCAATAAATAACATTTAGAAATATTAAATTGAGAAACAATGCAAGTACAACAATCGGATAGATTATCGTGGAGCCTACGGAATGTTGTCGTGGTTGTGGGCTTCCAAGGATAGGTATACGGAGTCCAGAGTCTAGTTCCTCTCCTAGCTGGCCGATAAAGGTGTTATCTGAAACTCTAGATATATCAAAATTCTGAGTGAGCCGAGAGCTAAGGGCCGAGTTAGTTGAATCGGCAGGAAAAAAAGAACAGTTGGAATTCTGGAATTAATCCAACTAGTATACATGCACGTGTACCTGTTTGAGTTAAGTTTGAGTCATATTAGAGCTAGCATACATGTAGTTACTAATGAGCTATCTCTAATACTTCCAGTACTAGGTGCTGGAAAACATACATGAGCTAGCTTGGTTGGTCGCTGATAATAGTACTAGTCATATTTTGTGTGAGCCAAATACTCTATGAGCCAGATTAGAGCTAGCGTCCATGTGCTAGTAACAAGCAGCAAGCTTGGCCGCGGGGTATGCCATGGCATATACGGCATACCCCGTAGGTCCGCCGCTGTTCGGAAGTCTCCTATCTTCTCGAAATCCTCCAATCCAGCTTCCCAAACCGAAATCCAGCTCTTCAAAGGAGCCCGGAAAGTTCAGGCAGTTCCTGATTTTTTGCCTAGTCGCTGACGAGTGGATTCATCTTCTCCAGATCCCCACCCTGCAGCTCATCAAATCCCCAAACAGTAGCATCTCCCCAGTGCGCCCTTGCTACCCAGCTCTGCAGCATGCCTCTGCTATCCCAGATCTACAGTGTGTGGCCGTCGCCTTCGCTCCGATGTCCAGCACCGCCACCAGCTGTACGGACATTTGCTGTAGCACCTGCACATGCGGTCGGCCCCATGAACCGCTGCGGGAGTAGCGGTCTGGCCTCCTCCTGGTCCAGGCCTGGCAGCGGCCTCCAGCCCCTCAACCGCGCAGAGGGCCGCAGGAGCTGGGCGTCAACGGGCAGCTGGGAGCAGCTTCGGCTGCAGCTCGGGGAGGTCGGGGGCTTGCCGGAACAGCTGGGGAAGGTCAGAGGTGAGATCAGGGGAGGTCAGGGAGGCTTACCAGAGCAGCTAGGGATCTCTCAGGAGCAGTTTTGGACTTTTGTGGATGGGGCGCACAGAAAGATGACTTATGTTTCTGTTCTCGTGAGGAATAGAGAGGAAAAAGAGCGTTTTTCTCTCACTTGGCAGTGGCATAACCCATAATTTCGCACTGCTCTGCGGTTTGCTGTTCCAAGAATTCACAGAAGAGGTGCTCCGAGTTTTGTACAGCATGAGCTAGCTTCTCGAATCTGGCTCCATGGAATTTAAGTGTTCAGTGCTGCTCCGCGATAAATTTTTGGGAAGCTGGAAGTTGGAGGACTTCCGAACACATCCTTATTGTGGTCATCTCCAAGAAAAATAAATAATTGCATCTAAATCATGTGCTCTTCATCTAATACCTTGGAAAATTGTGGCATATGATTTCACTTGACAATTTAGTAAGTACTGCCAAAGCATAATCGGCGTGACATGGAAAACTGCTCGCGAAACTTTTTGGTGTTCAAACTTGACACCAACAAAAGCTCAAACAGTACTAAGTCAGCCTTTCATCAACAAATAGGTTACCCATGATGCATACATATTATTCACTGAAGGGACAAACATATATGGAGAATTGAGCACATGTGGAGGAGGCAACTGCATATAGATGTACAGTTTAATTTAAATAGAACTTTCATTGGCTCCCTACTATGTTGACAATCACGCAAAGGGGAGTAGCACGGGGACGAAGTAGCGTAAAAGCAGCAGATATCTATATGGATGATTTGGATTCGAGTGAAGCATGAAGACTACTACCTCCGTTTGCAACCAAAAGTATGCTTTGGATTTGGGAACAAGAATCAAGAAGTAGCATTAAATGACCTTGTTGTCCTTTTATTGCCCAACTTTACCAGCTTTTATCTTATAAGATGCCTTATTTATTCATGAGAGTATAAACATCATGCAGCAACGGCATAATAAAAAGTAATAAGATAAACGTACCGCGATGTTGTAGAGTAACCTGTAACATGAGTACTTCCATTCCAGGAAGTGGCAAATAAGATATCCCTCACAGACACACACAGCCAACAACAAAATCGTAGGGTAACACACAAATAACCAACAAAGGAGCAGCACAAAACTACTGAATTCAAAGGTGACGACTCGTCTAGTACGTCAGCTGAGATAGTTGGTCAAACAAAGAATGATGCCCCTCAAAACTGACATACAAATATTTGGACCCCCCAAAATGTTTGGCATGAATAAATTAGGTATGAATCCACGATGCAGGCGCACTTGCACAGAAGCTTCACCTTCCATGCAATTGGCATCTCAGGCCAGAACATGTCTACAGTGGTTGACTAAGCAGAGTTAGCAGATTATTGTGTGGTGGTGTTTTTCCGTCTCAGATGCAATGCAAAAAAGAGAAAAGAATGGCTGTGTGTCACATTGTTTTCAGTCTCAGATATGAAGAGAAGGCTGGATGAATAAACAATTGTTTAAATATGCAAACAAGTGTATGATGGAAAGTATATTAGGACAATTACACAACGTCTGAATTCCTCTCTTAGCAGCATCCAGATCACTGCCTTAAAAGTTAAGCATGTGTAGTTAGTTCAGCAGATACAGCGGGACAGTGAATTGAGCAGAAGATGATGCCGCCATTCGCTCCTCGAAATTAGAAATAAGATAACCCAGTCCTCGGATAAAAACAGAAAACTGCCCGAAATTAAACTTGGATCTAGGGCACGTGTGGGGGGTTGAATGAACTTCCCACCTCCCCTATCCACATGACGTATTCGAGCAGCTGCCTTCCAAAACCAGCTGCGCCCTATCGCAGCATCGATTTAATCGCAACGCGCAACCACGACCACCCAGGTTAGGCTAACAGCCAGCCGCTAGTGGATCTAGTTCACGAACAAGAGAAGCTTCGAGAAGTCTACAGAGCAACCGAGCAGTGCGGGGGGCTCACCTGCATGCTGCTGCTGTTCGCTGACGCCGCGGCCGAAGCCGAAGCCTCGCCCCCGGCCTCCGCCTCCGCCTCCCGCTGCTCCTGCTCCCCCATCGCTTCCGCGGTCCTCTCCGCCGCCCTGGAGATAGCGAGGGAGCCTCTGTGCCGCCTAGGAGAAGATGGAGGCTCTCTGCCGCCGGGCCGCTTGGTCAGTGGGTCGAGGGCGCGGGCTGCGAAACCCTAACCACCATCGACGAGCTCCCCCGCGGCCCTTCTTCGCCCTGGCCTCGGCGTCGCCTTTCCCCCTTTTGCCCCCTCTCGTTTTCGCGAATATTTTGTGTTCGTTTGCTTACCGACCCCCGCAAGGCCGCAACAGATAGGGAAAGTAATTGAGGGCATGGTTGATGCAGAAAAGAGGGGTCGGAACGATTGACACGGTTTCGACGTGATTACTGTTTCGGGAAACCATGGGAGTGGTAGAAAAGGAAAAAAAGTTATACCCCACTCTACAAGGTAAAAGAGAACACTGGGAATACCGACACTTACCAAGTACTCTCTTCCTTCCGTTCACTAATATAAGGCACTAATATTAAGATATTTTAGTTTCTTAGTAGATTTATCTATTTTAATACACTATGTATATCTAGTATTTTTTTACTGTGATATGGTGTGTATCTAGTTCACCGTAAAGTGTCTAAAACATCTTGCATTTGTATCTAGTTCACGCTCCGACCAGGCGAGCGCACGTGGAGCCCTATCTCGCTGGATGATGACATCCTTGGCGTGGAACAGCCTCCAAGGCGTCGAGGAGGCACGCGCAGAGAATGTCGTCTGCCTCTTCCTGCTCGGTGCCTCCTACGCGGAGGCAAGGAGCTCGCGCCAGGCGCATCCCCATGGAGAGCTCTCCCGGAGCAACCCATGTGTTTGGCAAGGCCCGGGGTGGAACCTTGTGAGCAACATAATGTTCGTGGAACTCAACCGCGCCATGGACTCGTTGGAGGTCTTCATCGAGGTGCGGGACACGGTGAGGTGCGCCATAGAATTATCAGCTCAAATCAATTGCCTTTCTTAAAGGCGGAAACATTCTTGATGGCCCCCTTGCGCTGATTCAGATCGTGCATGACATTTGGGCTAGAAAACATGGGGGAATTCTGTTGAAATTGGATTTTGAGAATGCCTACAATCGAGTAAATTGGGATTTTCTCGCTGAGGTGTTGCGCTGTAAAGGGTTTGACGAGGGACACATTCATAGGGTTATGCAACTGATTTCCGTTGGGCAGACTGCAATTTCCATTAACGGAGAAGTGGGGCCTTTCTTCGGGAATAAGAGAGGGGTGGGATAGGGTTTCATCGGCGAAGCCTTGTCAGGGGTCCTTTCGGCTGCGGCGTCTGCAGGTCACATCAATGGGCTCGGTGCATCTTATCCCGAGGAGGGGAGGGGGGTTACCCACCTCCAATACGCGGACGACACGTTGATTCTCATCCAAGGGTCGGATGAGGACATTGCAAATCTGAAATTTATCCTGATGTGCTTCGAGGACATGTCTGGCCTAAAAATTAACTATCACAAGACCGAGATTTTTGTGCTTGGTTCGCTCAGCTCCGTTAGGTCTCGGATTGCCAACATGCTCAACTATAAGCTGGGTGTTTTTCCTTTCGTCTATTTGGGCTTGCCAATCTCAAACAGGAGACTAACATTGGGACAGTGGCTTTGCTTGGTTAGGAAGCTCGGGGTGACTTATTGTGGTGACCCTGCATACCACTCGCATGTTGTAGTATGCCAGTCGTTGATATAACATTCGCGAAGTACCAATCCGCAAATATTAAATCCCTCAGAGTAGTACAACAGAACATAGCTGGTCCATAACACATTCACATATTATTACAAACCAAATATATACCTCATCTTGGAGTTCCTCCTGGGTCCAGAGAGGAATACTCCTGGGTTCGAGGTGAATCCAACTTAGCTTACAATATAAGAGTCTAAGCAGGTTATACATTTATTCCTTCCGAGCAGCTAAATACTAAGAAGTTCGCACTGCTCGGTTACCACTAACACTAAGGTAGTTCAGGCTTGGTTTCCTTCGGATGTCTCCCCGTTTCCGTAGATGATAAGGTAGTCTACGCCTTCTATGCCGCCTGAGAGGTCAGGCTCCTCATAGCAGATCTCCTCGGCGCCACCTTGTCCATCAGTTGCCTCCTCGAGGTGGTTCAGACATTCTAAGCAAGGGATTATAAGAGGTATGAGTATGAGCGTACTCAACAAGTTCATATTAGGAAAGAGGTGTTTAATGCACTAACTACGATACTAGACCACAAAGTCTAATACCAATGCAGGTTTTCATAAGCATTTCTTCAAAAGATTGCTTTTATTCAGAAGAACGATGTCCGTCAGCCTTCACCGGTTTACTAGAACTTCATGGAGTTCCTTTCCGGCAGCGTTCGCAGTTCCAAAACCCGGAACAGGGAGTGACAGGTCACGATTCATTACACTCTGCAGAGGTGTGTTGTTTTACCCATAAAAGATCTTAACCTTGGTGCCAACCGGGCAGATTCCCGTCCACACTTCCGTGGTGTGAGGCCCGGTATAAGGTCTTAGCCAAAATGCATTCTCCCGCGACCTCGCACACCCACCCTTTGTTGCAACTCCGACCCTGGGTCCACACCGGTGAGCATACCCCTATGGATAGCCTCCGACCCCGACGACAATTCAGGACTCTCCCTGAATTCCTACGCCGGCGGTTGCAACCCATCATAGACCGCATTACCGTGGGGACTTCAATGGGACCCCACCCTACCGCTTGTCCTTAACTGGATCAAGTGTCTACGGTAAGCGCATCCGTTGATGAACGAGAGGAGAGAACACACTTGACTACTCCGTCTCACTCCAAATCTTATGGTTAACACGGTATTACGGCACAAGAATCAGTGGACGACATTTGTTGTTTAATCCTAGATGGATACAAACCCTTGCAATGGAACCTCCACCATACTCATACCATGGTTCCATTGCCCACCACATAGTCATATTCATAGTTATGAAATTAGCATTTTTGCTTATCATGCAAGAGTGATAATAATAGTACTTTGCAAATAATTTGGTAAAAATACTCAAATGACATGAGCAAGCGATGAACTTGCCTGAAGACTGCAAAGTGTTGCAGTTGGAAGGTGTGGACTGACCATTGTCCTCAGTTTCTGAAAGATAGCATCATTGTCTGATAAGGGCAATGGTTAAAGAAACAAATATGCATGCTTTCAGTTCCATGGGTTTTTTAATTCTCTCTTCAAACACATCATGTCCTAATTCAAGATAAAGTTCATAAAGATCTCTCATATTTTTGTTGTTTTCCATTATGCTTAACTAGTGAAATAAAAACATGCATGATATTAAGTAAAGTAAAACAAGTAACTAATTTTTTTGTGTTTTTGATATAGAGTGCAAGACAAGTAAATAAAGTAAAGCTAGCAACTAATTTTTTTGTGTTTTGATATAATGCAGCAAACAAAGTAGTAAATAAAATAAAGCAAGACAAAAACAAAGTAAAGAGGTTGAGAAGTGGAGACTCCCCTTGCGGCGTGTCTTGATCTCCCCGGCAACGGCGCCGTAAAAAGAGCTTGATGGCGTGTATTTCACACGTTCGTTGGGCAACCCCAAGAGGAAGGTATGATGCGCACAGCAGCAAGTTTTCCCTCGGAAAGAAACCAAGGTTTATCGAACCAGGAGGAGCCAAGAAGCACGTTGAAGGTTGATGGCGGCGGGATGTAGTGCGGCGCAACACCGGGGATTCCGGCGCCAACGTGGAACCCGCACAACACAACCAAAGTACTTTGCCCCAACGAAACAGGTGAGGTTGTCAATCTCACCGGCTTGTCGTAACAAAGGATTAACCGAATTGTGTGGAAGATGATTGTTTGCAGAGAAAACAGTAAAAACAAGTATTGCAGCAGATTTGTATTTCAAGTATAAAAGAATGGACCGGGGTCCACAGTTCACTAGAGGTGTCTCTCCCATAAGATAAAAGCATGTTGGGTGAACAAATTACAGTCGGGCAATTGACAAATAGAGAGGGCATAACAATGCACATACATGTCATGATAAGTACAAGTGAGATTTAATTGGGCATTACGACAAAGTACATAGACCGCCATCCAACCGCATCTATGCCTAAAAGTCCACCTTCGAGGTTATCGTCCGAACCCCTTCCAGTATTAAGTTGCAAAGCAACAGACAATTGCATTAAGTATGGTCCGTAATGTAATCAACAACTACATCCTCGGACATAGCGCCAATGTTTTATCCCTAGTGGCAACAGCACAACACAACCTTAGAACTTTGTGTCACTGTCCCGGTGTCAATGCGAGCATGAACCCACTATCGAGCATAAATACTCCCTCTTGGAGTTAAGAGCAAAAACTTGGCCAGAGCCTCTACTAATAACGGAGAGCATGCAAGATCATAAACAACACATATGTAATAACTTGATAATTAACATAACATGGTATTCTCTATCCATCGGATCCCGACAAACACAACATAGAGTATTATAGATAGATGATCTTGATCATGTTAGGCAGCTCACAAGATCCAACAATGAAGCACAATGAGGAGAAGACAACCATCTAGCTACTCGTTATGGACCCATAGTCCAGGGGTGAACTACTCACTCATCACTCCGGAGGCGACCATGGCGGTGTAGAGTCCTCCGGGAGATGAATCCCCTCTCCGGCAGGGTGCCGGAGGAGATCTCCGGAATCCCCGAGATGGGATTGGCGGCGGCGGCGTCTCGGTAAGGTTTTCCGTATCGTGGTTTTTCCGCATCGGGGTTTCGCGACGGAGGCTTTAAGTAGGCGGAAGGGGCAGAGTCGGAGGGCCGACGAGGGGCCCGGACCACGCGGCGGCGCGGGCCCCCTTGGCCGCGCCGCCTTGTGGTTTGGCCACCTCGTGGCCCCACTTCGTATGCTCTTCGGTCTTCTGGAAGGTTCGTGGCAAAATAGGCCCCTGGGTCTTTGTTTCGTCCAATTCCGAGAATATTTCGTTACTAGGATTTCTGAAACCAAAAACAGCAGAAAACAAGCAATCGGCACTTCGGCATCTTGTTAATAGGTTAGTTCCAGAAAATGCACGAATATGACATAAAGTGTGCATAAAACATGTAGGTATCATCAATAATATGGCATAGAACATAAGAAATTATCGATACGTCGGAGACGTATCATGGTACTGAAAAAGAAAGTGCTGTTGAACACATGACTGAGTTATCTACTCTGAGTAGCTTGTTTTCTGATGATGTTAAGAAGCGTACTTACTTTGTTGCTAAAATCTTTCCATTCTCATTAAAAGATGACGCTAAAACTTGGTATAATAGTTTGCCACCTAGTTCTATTAAAAGTCCAAAAGAATTGCTTAATGTTTTCTTCCGGAAATACTTTCCTCGCTAGTGCTCAACATGCTGCTTTGCGTAGAGTTTATAATTTTGATCGTGGAGATGGAGAGAAATTGCCCGAGGCTTGGGCGAGATTTTGCTCTCTTATTAGAGCTCATGTCGACCATGATTTGGAAAAGCATGATTTACTTGATATATTTTATAGTGGACTAACCATTGAGTCTAGGGCATACCTGGATAGTTTTGCTGGTTGTGTTTTCAGAAAAGAACTCCGCACGAAGTCGAAGAATTATTGGCTAAAATAGGCCGGAATCATGATGATTGGACTACGCCCGAACCAACTCCAACGCCAATAGTGAAGAAGAGGGGTTTAATTAAATTGAATGATGAAGATATGAGGGAAGCCAAGAAGTCTCTCAAGGAGAAAGGTATTAAATCTGAAGATGTGAAGAATCTACCTCCCATAGAAGATATATGTGAGATAATTCCCCCTTCATCCATGATTGAGGTAAATTCCCTTCAGCGCTTTACTAGGGAAGATATTCCGTATTCAAAACCTCCCGCACAATGCTTAGATGAGTTTGATAATTATATTGTTAAGCAAGAAAATTTTAATATGAGAGTAGAGAATCATCTAATGGAAAATTCTCAAGCTATTAGTCAATTGCATGATATTGTGGAGAGAACCTCCAATGATGTTAAGATGCTTGTTAAACATTTTCATATGGTTCAAACTCAAATTGATCAACTCACTAAAGTGCAAAATGACTTGCTAGGAAATAATTCTAAAGAAAAACATGCTTATAAAGTAACAACTAGAGGTGGTGTCTCTACCCGAGATCCTCTATATCCCGAAGGACATCCCAAAAGAATTGAACAAGATTCTCAACACATTGAAACTAGTGCTCCATCTAAGAAAAAGAAAAAGAAACATAAGAATGTTGTAGAATCCTCCGAACCCGCTAATGATCCTAATAGTATTTCTATTTCGATGCCGAAACCGAAAGTAGTAATGAACATGATAAAGACAATGATAAGAATGATACTCCTGATAAAGAAGAGGTTGAAAAAGAACTCGAAAAGCATGCTAAAAATAAAAAGTATACTAAAGAAGATTTTATTGCTGAGAAACATGGTAATGAAAGAGAACCTTGGGTGCAAAAGCAAATGCCTTTTCCTGCTAAGAAACTAAAATCAAAGGAAGAAGAACACTATAATAAATTTTGTGATTGGATGAAACCTTTATTCTTGCAAATCCCTTTGACTGATGCTATCAAATTGCCTCCTTATTCAAAGTATATGAAAGATATTGTTACTAACAAAAGGAAAATCCCCAATGAGGAAATTTCCACTATGCTTGCTAATTACTCTTTCAATGCCAAAGTTCCAAAGAAGTTGGGCGACCCGGTATACCTACTATTCCTTGTTCTATTAAGAATAATTATGTTAAAACTCGCTCTATGTGACTTGGGAGCCGGTGTTAGTGTTATGCCTTTTTCTCTTTATAAGAGACTTTACTTAGAAAAGTTGATACCTACTGATATATCTTTGCAAATGGCTGATAAATCTACTGCTATTCCTGTTGGTATATGTGAGGATGTTCCTGTTCAAGTTACTAATAATCGCTTAATATTAACTGATTTTGTTGTGTTGGAAATGCCTGAAGATGATAATATGTCTATTATTCTTGGGAGACCTTTTCTTAACACCGCAGGGGCTGTTATTGATTGCAATAAAGGAAAGGTTACTTCCAATGTTGATGATAAGGAACACACCGTCTATTTCCCCAAGAGGATTGAAAAAGCGTGCGGAGTTAATACTATTTCTAATGTGAGAACTATCAAAGTGGGAACTATTGATTGTCCCATATATGAGCCTAAAGAAGAATATCAAACTCTTAAGATTGGATCCATATCAATACAATTCAAGGTAACATGATTGATTTGAGGTTTATTTCTTCATATGCTATGTAAAATTTATTTGGTGGCAAGACTTGATCAACCTTGTTAACAAATACATTTTATATGCATAGAGGAGGTAAACAACATCTCTTTCTTCCTCCATTTGCTTTAGTTGCTGTAGCACTTTTATTTTTCAAAGTTCCTTAATTGATTAGAGTTTTCAAAAAAATTCTCGGCCGGTAATAATAAACTTAATACCCGTAAATGTGCATTTTTCAAAGTTTTCAAAAATTCGCGAAAATTACACCGTTGGTCCTATTTTTCGACGAGGCACCTGGGAGCACCAGAGGATGACCTGTGGGGCACCACAGGGTGCCACACCACATGCCGGCGTGGCCAGCAAGGGGGGCGCGCCACCCTGTGGTGTGGGCCCCTCCTTGCCCCACTTCCTCATCTCTTTCTCCCAGCATCTTCTCTCTCCCGAAAAACTCGAACCAACTTTCTCTCACTCGCGTTTTTGCTCAAGAGCTCAGGATTTTTCGATCTCTTTGCTCAGCCCAGATTTCTGTTTGAAATTTGGCACATTTGCTCTCCGGTATGTGACTCCTTCGATTATCCAAATAGAATTTTGTTTGGTTGAGTATATCTTGAATATTTTGTTGCTGTAGGTAACATGTTTAGTGAGCTTGCATGCTTGTTCTAAGTGGTAGAAATTAGTTTTGATGCATGATTAGTACTCTAGCAAGTTCCTATGGTAGTTTCCCTCAATTATATGTCACCAAATCAAGTTTTATATTGATTGTTGAAAATTTCGAGAAAATGGAAGGAGGTAGGCACCAACTCAACCAACATGAGTTGGAGGTGCCACAGGTCATGAGAGTTCACCGAGAAGAAGGAGTATATCCCACTTACTATCCGTGTGCGGATTTCATGAGAAGTGCGGGGATCTTGCGGGACGTCCGAGTTTAATCTCTCGTGCGAGATTGGATGATTTTGTTGATGGGGAACCATGCCAATATGTGAAACCGACTATGTCGGTAGTGCAGGATTTTAAATTCAATTGGTCACGATCTAATCCCATGGTTCAGTACAAAATTTATAATAAAGCTGTCAACTTGCCATTCGGTGATTTTTGTGCATCAATCGTAGTGCCGCAATGGGGATCATGCGAGAAGATAAAGGGATCGCCGCAAGAGCTCTTGGACCTCTTCAAGATGATTTGTCATGGAAGAAGCTTCTCGGAGGATGATGGTAAAATCAGTAGTATTCATTTCCCGGCTATTCGTTACTTCGCTTATTTCATTACCAAGTGCGTTCTAGCGAGAAAGAATGGAGGTAAAGTAACTATCCCGGATCTAGCCTTTCTAGGCTGCTGCATTACAAGGTAATAGGACTTATAACTTGGGAGCTTTGATAGCCAACAGACTTGCCACTAACCGTGAGAGGGGAGGAATTTGTGGGGGTCTCATCGCCTCTCGCTTATTAGCTATGCATAATGTGGGACCTCACCATCTTGATATTCAGCTCCCCATGGAGAAACTTGACATAGCTTCCATGATTAAGCATGAATTTCTTTCTGATTCGTCTAATTTAGGGAACTTGTCTTATAGAATAACATTTTACAATAAATCTTGGACAAGGACTAAGAAAGTTGAAAAATTAGTAGGATTGCCTGCACCTTCTCTGTTTAACCTTGATTCCGGGGAGGATTGGTCAGTCACGGAAAGTGCAGTTAATGCATACATCGAGGGAGGAAGCCATCGTGCACGAGACAACACGGATGAGGTCGAGGAACACCTCGACTCGTCGTCAGATGCAGCAAGCTCTTCGCATCAACACATTGGGCATGAGGAGCCTCCACGTTTTTCTTCTGCATCGGTACCTTATTACGACTACTCCATGTATGATCCACCGGCGTGGAACCCAGACCCTCGATGGGGTTGAACTCCACTTAGGACAAAAGTCTAAGCTTGGGGAGAGGTATACCGGCATCACTCATTCTTTGCATATTATGATTGCTGGATACTTGTATATACTTGTTTAGTTTGTTTGAGTGGTTTTCTAATGAGAGGAAGATGATATTTGGGGAAGTGCTGCCTGAAAACAGATTCTGGGCTGTTACCGTAAAAATTCGTGCGCACAGCCAGAACGTTATTTTGCGAAGCCAATTTTTGTGCATGTTCCCCAGGTTGTTATCTAACTTTCATTAGTTGAACACTTTTCGAGCTGAGCAACGTAAGATTTTTGTAAAAATCGATTTCATGTATCGTTGTCGGGTTTTGGCAGATTTCTGCCATCTCGCTTTCTCGTGTTTCTTTTAGTTTGCTATTTCTTGCTTTCACTTTGTTTCTTTCCCAAAACACAAAAAGACCAAAAATATTTCTGTTGTTTCTCTTCACCATTTGTTTATCTTGGTTTCTTGCATTTGTTTCGCTTTATTTGCTATTGCTAGTTTGCTATAAGAAAACCCAAAAAGATTTTGCTTTGTTTGCTTGTTTCCTTTTGTTCTTATTCTCAAATTCGAAAACACCAAAAATATTTGCTGTTCTTCTTTGGTTTGTAAAGTTCATTATGAGTTCAATGGTCTTCGGTGGCTGGAGCGTGGTTTTCATTTCATATTATCCAAGCTACACAAGTGAAAAGGCAATAATGACGATCTACGACAATCTGATTGTGGTGAGAGGCTGGTATGAACTCTATTTGTTTTCATTTTTGTACATATACTCATCCATGTGAGCATGCTTAGTTGGTTCATGTGAGGTATATGTTATTTAAGAAAGTCTAGTAGTTCAAGATCTCTGATGGCGTGTATTTCACACGTTCGTTGGGCAACCCCAAGAGGAAGGTATGATGCGCACAGCAGCAAATTTTCCCTCAGAAAGAAACCAAGGTTTATCGAACCAGGAGGAGCCAAGAAGCACGTTGAAGGTTGATGGCGGCGGGATGTAGTGCGGCGCAACACCAGGGATTCCGGCGCCAACGTGGAACCTGCACAACACAACCAAAGTACTTTGCCCCAACGAAACAGTGAGGTTGTCAATCTCACCGGCTTGTTGTAACAAAGGATTAACCGTATTGTGTGGAAGATGATTGTTTGCAGAGAAAATAGTAGAAACAAGTATTGCAGCAGATTTGTATTTCAGTATTAAAGAATGGACCGGGGTCCACGGTTCACTAGAGGTGTCTCTCCCATAAGATAAAAGCATGTTGGGTGAACAAATTACAGTTGGGCAATTGACAAATAGAGAGGGCATAACAATGCACATACATGTCATGATAAGTACAGTGAGATTTAATTGGGCATTACGACAAAGTACATAGACCGCCATCCAACTGCATCTATGCCTAAAAAGTCCACCTTCAGGTTATCGTCCGAACCCCTTCCGAGTATTAAGTTGCAAAGCAACGAGACAATTGCATTAAGTATGGTGCGTAATGTAATCAACAACTACATCCTCGGACATAGCGCCAATGTTTTATCCCTAGTGGAAACGAGCACAACACAACCTTAGAACTTTACGTCACTCGTCCCGGTGTCAATGCGAGGCATGAACCCACTATCGAGCATAAATACTCCCTCTTGGAGTTAAGAGCAAAAACTTGGCCAGAGCCTCTACTAATAACGGAGAGCATGCAAGATCATAAACAACACATATGTAATAACTTGATAATTAACATAACATGGTATTCTCTATCCATCGGATCCCGACAAACACAACATAGAGTATTACAGATAGATGATCTTGATCATGTTAGGCAGCTCACAAGATCCAACAATGAAGCACAATGAGGAGAAGACAACCATCTAGCTACTGCTATGGACCCATAGTCCAGGGGTGAACTACTCACTCATCACTCCGGAGGCGACCATGGCGGTGTAGAGTCCTCCGGGAGATGAATCCCCTCTCCGGCAGGGTGCCGGAGGAGATCTCCGGAATCCCCCGAGATGGGATCGGCGGCGGCGGCGTCTCGGTAAGGTTTTCCGTATCGTGGTTTTTCGCCTCGGGGTTTCGCGACGGAGGCTTTAAGTAGGCGGAAGGGCGGAGTCGGAGGGCCGACGAGGGGCCCACACCACGGGCGGCGCGGGCCCCCCTTGGCCGCGCCGCCATGTGGTTTGGCCACCTCGTGGCCCCACTTCGTATGCTCTTCGGTCTTCCGGAAGGTTCGTGGCGAAATAGGCCCCCGGGTCTTCGTTTCGTCCAATTCCGAGAATATTTTGTTACTAGGATTTCTGAAACCAAAAACAGCGAGAAAACAGAACCGGCACTTCGGCATCTTGTTAATAGGTTAGTTCCGGAAAATGCACGAATATGACATAAAGTGTGCATAAAACATGTAGGTATCATCAATAATATGGCATAGAACATAAGAAATTATCGATACGTCGGAGACGTATCAAGCATCCCCAAGCTTAGTTCCGCTCGTCCCGAGCGGGTAAAACGATAACAAAGATAATTTCTGAAGTGATATGCCATCATAACCTTGATCATACTATTTGTAAACATATGTAGTGGATGCAGCGATCAAAACAATGGTAATGACATGAGTAAACAAGTGAATCATAAGGCAAATACTTTTCATGAATAGTACTTCAAGACAAGTATCAATAAGTCTTGCATAAGAGTTAACTCATAAAGCAATAAATCAAAGTAAAGGTATTGAAGCAACACAAAGGAAGATTAAGTTTCAGCGGTTGCTTTCAACTTGTAACATGTATATCTCATGGATAATTGTCAACATAGAGTAATATAACAAGTACAATATGCAAGTATGTAGGAATCAATGCACAGTTCACACAAGTGGTTGGTTCTTGAGGTGGAGAGAGATAGGTGAACTGACTCAACATAAAAGTAAAGAGAATGGTCCTTCAAAGAGGAAAGCATCGATTGCTATATTTGTGCTAGAGCTTTTATTTTGAAAACATGAAACAATTTTGTCAACGGTAGTAATAAAGCATATGAATTATGAAAGTTATATCTTACAAGTTGCAAGTCTTATGCATAGTATACTAATAGTGCCCGCACCTTGTCCTAATTAGCTTGGACTACCGGATCTTTGCAATGCACATGTTTTAACCAAGTGTCACAATGGGGTACCTCCATGCCGCCTGTACAAAGGTCTAAGGAGAAAGCTCGCATTTTGGATTTCTCGCTTTTGATTATTCTCAACTTAGACATCCATACCGGGACAACATGGACAACGAGATAATGGACTCCTCTTTAATGCATAAGCATGTGGCAACAATTATTATTCTCATATGAGATTGAGGATATATGTCCAAGACTGAAACTTCCACCATGAATCATGGCTTTAGTTAGCGGCCCAAAGTTCTTCTCTAACAATATGCATGCTCCAACCATGAAGGTGGTAGATCTCTCTTACTTCGGACAAGACGGACATGCATAGCAACTCACATGATATTCAACAAAGAATAGTTGATGGCGTCCCCGAAACATGGTTATCGCACAACAAGCAACTTAATAAGAGATAAAGTGCATAAGTACATATTCAATACCACAATAGTTTTTAAGCTATTTGTCCCATGAGCTATATATTGCAAAGGTGAATGATGGAATTTTAAAGGTAGCACTCAAGCAATTTACTTTGGAATGGCGGATAAATACCATGTAGTAGGTAGGTATGGTGGACACAAATGGCATAGTGGTTGGCTCAAGGATTTTGGATGCATAAAAGACATATTGTAAACATTATAAGACTCTACACCGTCTTCCTTGTTGTTCAAAACTCAATACTAGATGTTATCTAGACTCTAGAGAAACCAAATATGCAAACCAAATTAGCAAGCTCTAAGCGTTTCTTCATTAATGGGTGCAAAGTATATGATGCAAGAGCTTAAACATGAGCACAACAATTGCCAAGTATCAAATTATCCAAGACATTTTAGAGTTACTACATGTAGTATTTTCCAATTCCAACCATATAACAAATTAACGAAGAAGAAACTTCGCCATGAATACTATGAGTAGAGCCTAAGGACATACTTGTCCATATGCTACAGCGGAGCGTGTCTCTCTCCCATAAAGTGAATGCTAGGATCCATTTTATTCAAACAAAACAAAAAACAAAAACAAACCGACGCTCCAAGCAAAGTGCATAAGATGTGACGGAATAAAAATATAGTTTCAGGGGAGGAACCCGATAATGTTGTCGATGAAGAAGGGGATGCCTTGGGCATCCCCAAGCTTAGACGCTTGAGTCTTCTTATAATATGCAGGGGTGAACCACCGGGCATCCCCAAGCTTAGAGCTTTCACTCTCCTTGATCATATTGCATCATACTCCTCTCTTGATCCTTGAAAACTTCCTCCACACCAAACTCAAAACAACTCATTAGAGGGTTAGTGCATAATAAAAATTCACATGTTCAGAGGTGACACAATCATTCTTGACACTTCTGGACATTGCATAAAGCTACTGGACATTAATGGATCAAAGAAATTCATCCAACATAGCGAAAGAGGCAATGCGAAATAAAAGGCAGAATCTGTCAAAACAGAACAGTCCGTAAAGATGGATTTTATTAGGCCACCAGACTTGCTCAAATGAAAATGCACAAATTGAATGAAAGTTGCGTACATATCTGAGGATCATGCACGTAAATTGGCTTAATTTTCTGAGCTACCTACAGGGAGGTAGACCCAGATTCGTGACAGCAAAGAAATCTGAAACTGCGCAGTAATCCAAATCTAGTACTTACTTTACTATCAAAGACTTTACTTGGCACAACAAAACTCAAAACTAAGATAAGGAGAGGTTGCTACAGTAGTAAACAACTTCCAAGACACAAATATAAAACAAAGTACTGTAGCAAAATAACACATGGGTTATCTCCCAAGAAGTTCTTTCTTTATACCAATTAAGATGGGCTCAACAGTTTTAATGATGCACTCGCAAGAAATAGTAGTTGAAGCAAAAGAGAGCATCAAGAAGCAAATTCAAAACACATTTAAGTCTAACATGCTTCCTATGCATAGAAATATTGTAAATAAACAAGTTCATGAAGAGCAAAGTAACAAGCATAGGAAGATATAACAAGTGTAGCTTCAAAAATTTCAGCACATAGAGAGGCATTTTAGTAACATGAAAATTTCTACAACCATATTTTCCTCTCTCATAATAACTTTCAGTAGCAACATGAGCAAACTCAACAATATAACTATCACATAAAGCATTCTTATCATGAGTCTTATGCATAAAATTATTACTCTCCACATAGGCATAATCAATTTTATTAGTTGTAGTGGGAGCAAATTCAACAAAGTAGCTATCATTATTATTCTCATCAAGTGTAAGAGGCATAGTATAATCACAACAAAATTTACTCTCCATAGTAGGTGGCACCAAAAGACCACTATCATTATAATCATCATAAATAGGAGGCAAAGTATCGTCAAAGAAAATTTTCTCCTCAATGCTTGGGGGACTAAAAAGATCATGAAAACCATCTTCCCCAAGCTTAGAACTTTCTACATTATTATCAACAATGGTGTTCAAAGCGTTCATACTAATATTACTACCAGCATGCAAATAAGATTTCATAGGTTTTTTAATTTTCGCATCAAACAATCCATGTTTTAAATCAGGAAATAGAATAAGAAGCTCATTGTTGTCCATTATGCTTAACTAGTGAAATAAAAACATGCATGATATTAAGTAAAGTAAAACAAGTAACTAATTTTTTTGTGTTTTTGATATAGCAAACAAGACAGTAAATAAGGTAAAGCTAGCAACTAATTTTTTTGTGTTTTGATATAATGCAGCAAACAAAGTAGTAAATAAAATAAAGCAAGACAAAAACAAAGTAAAGAGATTGAGAAGTGGAGACTCCCCTTGCGAGCGTGTCTTGATCTCCCCGGCAACGGCGCCAGAAAAAGAGCTTGATGGCGTGTATTTCACACGTTCGTTGGGCAACCCCAAGAGGAAGGTATGATGCGCACAACAACAAGTTTTCCCTCAGAAAGAAACCAAGGTTTATCGAACCAGGAGGAGCCAAGAAGCACGTTGAAGGTTGATGGCGGCAGGATGTAGTGCGGCGCAACACCAGGGATTCCGGCGCCAACGTGGAACCTGCACAACACAACCAAAGTACTTTGCCCCACCGAAACAGTGAGGTTGTCAATCCCACCGTCTTGCTGTAACAAAGGATTAACCGTATTGTGTGGAAGATGATTGTTTGCAGAGAAAATAGTAAAACAAGTATTGCAGCAGATTTGTATTTCAGTATTAAAAGAATGGACCGGGGTCCACAGTTCACTAGAGGTGTCTCTCCCATAAGATAAAAGCATGTTGGGTGAACAAATTACGGTCGGGCAATTGACAAATAGAGAGGGCATAACAATGCACATACATGGCATGATAAGTATAGTGAGATTTAATTGGGCATTACGACAAAGTACATAGACCGCCATCCAACTGCATCTATGCCTAAAAAGTCCACCTTCAAGTTATCGTCCGAACCCCTTCCGGTATTAAGTTGCAAGGCAACGAGACAATTGCATTAAGTATGGTGCGTAATGTAATCAACAACTACATCCTCGGACATAGCGCCAATGTTTTATCCCTAGTGGCAACGAGCACAACACAACCTTAGAACTTTCGTCACTTCGTCCCGGTGTCAATGCAGGCATGAACCCACTATCGAGCATAAATACTCCCTCTTGGAGTTAAAAACAAAAACTTGGCCGAGCCTCTACTAGTAACGGAGAGCATGCAAGATCATAAACAACACATATGTAATAACTTGATAATTAACATAACATGGTATTCTCTATCCATCGGATCCCGACAAACACAACATAGAGTATTACGGATAGATGATCTTGATCATGTTAGGCAGCTCACAAGATCCAACAATGAAGCACAATGAGGAGAAGACAACCATCTAGCTACCGCTATGGACCCATAGTCCAGGGGTGAACTACTCACTCATCACTCCGGAGGCGACCATGGCGGTGTAGAGTCCTCCGGGAGATGAATCCCCTCTCCGGCAGGGTGCCGGAGGAGATCTCCGGAATCCCCCGAGATGGGATTGGCGGCGGCGGCGTCTCGGTAAGGTTTTCCGTATCGTGGTTTTTCGCCTCGGGGGTTTCGCGACGGAGGCTTTAAGTAGGCGGAAGGGCGAGTCGGGGGCTGACGAGGGGCCCACACCACAGGGCGGCGCGGGCCCCCTTGGCCGCGCCGCCATGTGGTTTGGCCACCTCGTGGCCCCACTTCGTATGCTCTTCGGTCTTCCGGAAGGTTCGTGGCGAAATAGGCCCCTGGGTCTTCGTTTCGTCCAATTCCGAGAATATTTTGTTACTAGGATTTATGAAACCAAAAACAGCAGAAAACAGGAACTGGCACTTCGGCATCTTGTTAATAGGTTAGTTCCAGAAAATGCACGAATATGACATAAAGTGTGCATAAAACATGTAGGTATCATCAATAATATGGCATAGAACATAAGAAATTATCGATACGTCGGAGACGTATCAGTCGCTGATAGGCGATATTGTTGTCGCTGACTGCATCGCATAGGTTCATCGACTGCTGCACCACCAAGTTTGAGTCTCCGTAGATCTCCAGGCGAGTGGCACCACACGCCTTCGCCATTTTCATTCCGTGCAACAGTGCTTCGTATTCTGCTTCATTGTTTGTCGGCAGAGAGAAATTCATACGTAGTATGTACTTCATCTTATATCCCTGCGGTGATATCAGCACCACTCCTGCTCCTGCGCCTGTGCTCCGTTTTGACCCGTTGAAGTACATTATCCATGATCCTGTCATATCGGGTACTGCCGGCGTCTGGGATTGGATCCAGCTCGCCACGAAGTCTGGGAGGATTTGGGATTTTATCGCCGTTCGATTAACGTAAGTTATGTCGTGTGGGGCTAGTTCAATAGCCCATTGGGATACTCGACCCGTGGCTTCCGGATTGGTCATTATGCTCTTCAGGGGTGCTTCGCTTACAACTTTAATCGGGTGCTCCGTGAAGTAGTGCCGCAACTTGCGAGCCGACCGCCATACTGCGTACGCCAGCTTCTGGTGATGGGGATACCGCTGCCTTGCGGGAGTGAGCACTTCGCTGAGGTAATAAACGGGCCTTTGCACACCATGAACTCTCCCTGCTTCCTCTCGTTCGACGACTAGGACGCTACTGAAGACTTGAGCTGTTGCAGCTATGTACATGAGCAACGTCTCCTTCTCGCACGGAGTCAGGAGCACTGGGGAGGTCGATAAGATCTTCTTCAGGTTATCGAAGGATTCTTGTGCCTCCTTTGTCCACTCGAATTTTTCCGATTTTTTCATCAGGTTGTAGAAAGGCAAAGCTTTCTCCCCTAGCTTTGCAATGAACCTGCTGAGTGCTGCTAGCCGGCCTGCCAACTGCTGCACTTGGTGCAGATTCTTTGGTGGCTCCATATCAAGAATAGCTTTAATTTTTAAGGGATTGGCTTCGATTCCTCTGGCTGATATGAAGTACCCAAGTACTTGTCCTCCCGGTACTCCGAAGAAGCATTTTTTTGGATTCAACTTGATTTTGTATCTGTCCAGATTGTCGAAGGTTTCCCGCAAGTCATCGATGAGTGTGGTTGCGTGCTTTGTTTTCACCACGATGTCGTCGATGTAAACCTCAATATTTCTTCCAATCTGCTCCGCAAGGCAGGCTTGCATGCAGCGTTGGTAGGTGGCTCCTGCATTTTTCAACCCGAAGGTCATGACGTTGTAACAGAAAACGCCGTGCGGGGTGATGAACGCGGTTAGCTCCTGGTCTTCCTTCTTCAGCTTGATCTGATTGTAACCAGAGTATGCATCGAGAAAAGAGAGACGGTGACACCCGGCCGTGGAGTCGACTATCTGGTCTATTCGAGGCAATGGGAAATGATCTTTCGGGCAATGCTTGTTAAGGCCGGTGTAGTCGATGCACATGCGGAGGGTGGTTGTGTCCTTCTTTGGCTCCATGACGGGATTGGCCACCCACTCAGATTCCTTAAGCTCCCGAATAAATCCCGCCTTGCGGAGCCGATTAACTTCTTCACCGATTGCTCTCCTCTTTGGTTCAGAGAATCGTCGCATTGATTGCTGCACCGGTTTGGCTGTTGGGTCAACATTTAGGGCGTGCTCAGCGAGTTCCCTGGGGATACCTGGCATGTCGGATGGTTCCCATGCAAATATCTCCCAGCGCTCACGGAGGAACTCGATGAGCGCGCTTTCCTATGCGTCAGCAAGGTCAGCCGAAGTGTTGACCGTCTTCTTCGGATCAGTGGGATGCACCTGCAGCTTCTTGGTTTCCTTTGCAGCATCAAACTCATCGGATCTTACGTTTCGATTGTCGGCTGGCGGTTGCGTGTGGTCTGTGACGGTATCAATCGCGTTGAGTTCTTCTCTGGCTCCAAACTTCGGAGCGATCTTCTGGAATTCCCTGTCGCAGTTGTCTTATCGAGAGAAGCTACTGTGAACGGTTATTGGGGTCCCGTTGTTGCCTGGCATCTTCAGTTTCAGGTATGCATAATGAGGCACGGCCATGAATTTAGCAAACGCGGGTCTGCCGAGGATGGCATGGTACTGAGATTCCCAGTCGACTACCTCGAACTCGATTTTTTCTCTCCTGAAATTACTGGGCGTGCCGAAGACTACGTCCAATGACGTTTTGCCTAGCGAGTAGGCGGGTCGGGTCGGTATAATGCCGTGGAACCCTGTGTCAGATTCTTTTAGCATGTCGACTGTTAAACCCATTGCTCTCATTGTGCTGGCAAATAGCAGGTTCAAGCCGCTTCCTCCGTCCATGAATACTTTGCCCATACTGTACCCTCCAATCTGTGCTTCAAGGACAAGGGCCGCGTGACCGGGCCTTGGAACAGCTTTCGGGTGATCTGCCCTGCTGAAGGTGATGCTTTGTTCTGACCAGTCGATGAAATCCGGTGTATCGACCATGGCGACTTCCGCATATTTTACTTCTCGGGAGAACTTCTTGACTTCTCTCTTCGAAAAGCTGGTTTTATGGATCATGCTTATTTGTCCACGTAGCGCTGGGAATACTTCGGCTGGTTCATGATCGTATTTTTCCATAGGCTCGTATGGTTCTGGTACATATGGTTCTGTCAAGTGGTCGTAGGACCTTGCCTTTTCTTCCATCATGCGAACTCTTGACATAGCTTCGGCTCTAAGGTCATCACAGAACTGTCGAATCTCTAGGAAGTGTCGGCAGTTTTTTAACAAATGACTGGACTTCTCCCGACCATCCTTTGGATCAAAGTATAAGTGGAGGTAACATGGCGCCTCGAGTTGCTCTGAAGCCGAGAGATACGGAGAACGGATGCGGCCCCTGACTGCCGATGTGTCGTAGCATCTTTGCTCGATCTGCCGAGGATGAACTGCTGTCCTGCCTTCCTCCTCACGATGTGAGCTTCTTCGTCTCTTCCTTTGTCCAGCTGTGGCGTCGAGATTCCCTTGATCGCTCCTTTGTATGCTCCTGGGTGAAACTTTTAGAGTTGTTGCTGAATGGGCACCCTCCGGAGGTGCGGCCTTTGAGTCGGATGCGCTGGCCTTAGGGAGGCGAAGGAAACCTCCGGAGTCGATGACGAAGTGAACGCCGCCGAAAACAGCCTCCGTGTCCTGAGATGATGCCATAGAGTTTGGGTGAAGTACTTCGCGGCGTGGCACGAACTGAAAGGACCCGCAGCGGATCGGATCTGTTGACTCTGCTGGTGTCGGTGATTCGAGTAAGAACGCCGCGGACGTGACTGGTACTGCCGATGACTTGCCTTGTGCCGACAGGTTTCCCACAGACGGCGCCAATTGTCGAGGGTCTCCTCGCCAATGCCCTCCGATAGGGGCTTAGGGTTGACGGAATCCTACAAGCTGACACGAGACATCGGTTCACAGACAAGCGGGGAGAGCGATTTACCCAGGTTCGGGGCCCTCGTTGAGGTAAAACCCTTACGTCCTGCCTGTCTGTTCTTGATTATGATGATGATGGGTTACAATGGGGTGCCGAATAGTTCGGCTGAGATCTCGTCGAGATGGCTATTGCTATGGTGACCTAGCTCTATGCTTTTTCTGGCTAAGATTGCTAAGATTGATTCTGTCCCTCGGCAGCCCCTCTCCTGGCCTTTATATAGGAGGCCAGGTCTCAAGAGGTCTCACCGAGTACGACTAAGTTTACAGTAATTTTAAATCCGATCTTTCCTTGTTCGACCGCTTCCTTGCCTTGCTCGTCAAGGAACCTTCTGGTGCGCCGCCCTAGTGGCCCATCTTGCCTTTATGTGTCCTCATGGGCCTCCAATTAGTCAATACAGGATAGGGTAATGTGAGTTACCCGAAGGGTAGTGCCCACGTCAGACGAGAACCCTATGTTTCAGGGGTCTACACCACATGAACATGGGCATTTGATACGTCCAAAACGTATCTACTTTCCCGAACACTTTTGCTATTGTTTTGCCTCTAATTTGTGTGTTTTGGATGCAACTAACACGGACTAACGCTATTTTCAGCAGAACTGTTCTGGTGTCTCGTTTTTGTGCAGAAATCCAACTTTCAGGAAAAACCTCGGAATTTATACAGAAGGCCCTATTTTCCCAGAAGACTCACGGAGCCAGAAGGGCAAGTCAGGTGGAGGCCCGAGGGCCCCACACCCTAGGGCGGCGCGGCCCAGGAGGGGGGCGCGCGGCCCTAGCGTGTGGCCCCCTCGGCAGGCCTCCGACGCCCTCCTTCGGACTACTTATCGCCCTCGACCTAAAAACGCACGGGGAGAAGTCGAAGTCGCCAGAAACCCTCCAGAACGCCGCCACATCGTGAAACTCCGTCTCGGGAGCCAGAAGTCTCCGTTCTGGCACTCCGCCGGGACGGGGAATTGGAGGAGATCATCGCCATCATCACCACCGACGCCTCTCCATCGACCAGCCATGTTTCCCCCATCCATGTGTGAGTAATTCCCCCGCTGTAGGCTTTAGGGGATGGTAGGGATTGGATGAGATTGGTCATGTAATAGTGTAAGATTGTTAGGGCATAGTGCCTAGTGTCCGTAATTGGTACTTTGATGATATTGTTGCAACTTGTTATGCTTAATGCTTGTCACTAGGGCCCGAGTGCCATGATCTTAGATCTGAACATGTTATTGCTTCATCATGATATTCATTGTTTATGGTCTTACCTGCAAGTTGTATACACATGTCGCTGTCCGGAACCAATGGCCCCGAAGTGACAGAAATCGGGACAACCGGAGGGGATGGTAGTGATGTGAGGATCACATGTGTTCACGGAGTGTTAATGCTTTGCTCCGGTACTCTACTAAAAGGAGTACCTTAATATCCAGTAGATTCCCTTGAGGCCCGGCTGCCACCGGCTGGTAGGACAAAAGATGTTGTGCAAGTTTCTCATTGCGAGCACGTACGACTATAATTGGAACACATGCCTATTGATTGCTTTGTACTTAGACACTGTTTTATTATTATCTCGCAAATGCCCTGCTTGATTGTTACATGAGTTTCTCTCATCCATGCAACGCCCGTTATCCGTCCCCGTGCCTACGGTATTTTAATCCTACTGTTTACTATAATCACTACTCTGCTGTCTCGTTACTCTGCTGTCTGTTATTTCACTACTGCTACTGCTATAAAACTGTTACTACTCGATAAACTCTTGCGAGCAAGTCCGTTTCCAGGTGCAGCTGAATTGACAACTCCGTTGTTAAGGCTTTCAAGTATTCTTTGTCTCCCCTTGTGTCGAATCAATAAATTGGGTTTTACTACCCGCGAAGACTGTCTGCGATCCCCTATACTTGTGGGTCATCAAGACTGTTTTCACGGCGCGGTTGCCGGGGAGCATAGCTTTATTTGGAAGTTCATTTGGATTGATATTGTTCGCTGCAAATTCTCCATCATGGGTAAAACTCGCGATCCTAGAGTCGCCATATTACCATCCACTACAAGAAAAGGTACAACTCTGAGTACCTCTGCTGCTCTTGATTCACCATCTGTGATTGATAAACTTGTTTCACCACCACACGCTTCACTTGCTGGTACTTCTACTGAATCTGAAAACTCTTATAATATTGATGATGCTTCTGTTGTGCTTGATGATAGTGGTTCATTGGGATCCTTTCTAGATGCTACAATTGCTAGGTCTAGACAAATTGAAAATGCTGAAACTCCTGATGCTACTACACCTGTTAATTCACCTGAACTTGATTATTCTAGTGATGATCCTGATGAAGATTATGTGGAGATTAGTGATGATCTTATTAATAGATGCAATGCTACTATTGATGCAAGTAAAATTAAAAAGTTTCTCACACAATATACTGTTAGACATAAGTTATCTCCTGATCCTAAATTTGCCACATCTCCTATATGCATTAAGGATAAAGATTATGATTTTTCTCTTGATCTATCTCATATAGCTATTGTAGAGAAAGCACCCTTTTGTGGTACTGAAAAAGAAAGTGCTTTGTAGAACACATGATTGAACTTTCTTCTATGAGTAGTTTGTTTTCTGATGATATCAAGATGCGTACTTATTTTGTCGCTAAATTTTTTCCTTTCTCATTAAAGGATGATGCTAAAACTTGGTATAATAATTTGCCTCCTGGTTCTATTAAAAATCCAACTTATTTGCGTGATGTTTTCTTTCGAAAATACTTTCCTGCTAGTGCTCAACATATTGCTTTACAGAGAATTTATAGATTTGACCAGGGAGATGAAGAGAAATTGCCTGAGGCTTGGGCAAGATTTTGTTCTCTTATCAGAGCTCGACCTCGGGCATGATTTAGAAAAGAATGATCTACTTGATATATTTTATAGTGGACTAACCATTGAGTCTAGGGCATACCTGGATAGTTGTGCTGGTTGTGTTTTCGGAAAAGAACTCCGGACGAAGTCGAAGAATTATTGGCTAAAATAGGCCGGAATCATGATGATTGGACTACGCCTGAACCAATTCCAACGCCAATATTGAAGAAGAGGGGTTTAATTAAATTGAATGATGAAGATATGAGGGAAGCCAAGAAGTCTCTCAAGGAGAAAGGAATTAAATCTGAAGATGTGAAGAATCTACCTCCCATAGAAGATATATGTGAGATAATTCCCCCTTCATCCATGATTGAGGTAAACTCCCGTCAGCGCTTTACTAGGGAAGATATTCCGTATTCAAAACCTCCTGCGCAATGCTTAGATGAGTTTGATAATTATATTGTTAAGCAAGAAAATTTTAATATGAGAGTAGAGAATCATCTAATGGAAAATTCTCAAGCTATTAGCAATTTGCATGATATTGTGGAGAGAACCTCCAATGATGTTAAGATGCTTGTTAAACATTTTCAAATGGTTCAAACTCAAATAGATCAACTCACTAAAGTGCAAAATGACTTATTAAAAAATAATTCTAAAGAGAAACATGTTTATGAAGTAACAACTAGAGGTGGTGTCTCTACCCAGGATCCTCTATATCCCGAAGGGCATCCCAAAAGAATTGAACAAGATTCTCAACGCATTGAACCTAGTGCTCCTTCTAAGAAAAAGAAGAAAAAACATAAAAATGTTGTAGAATCCTCTGAACCTGTTAATGATCCTAATAGTATTTCTATTTCTGATGCTGAAACTGAAAGTGGTAATGAACATGATAATAATAATGGTAATGATAAGAATGATATTTATGATAAAGAAGAAGTTGAAGATGAACCTGAAAAGCAAGATAAAAATAAAAAGTATACTAAAGAAGATTTTATTGCTAAGAAGCATGGTAATGAAAGAGAACCTTGGGTGCAAAAGCAAATGCCTTTTCCTGCTAAGAAACTAAAATCAAAGGAAGAAGAACACTATAATAAATTTTGTGATTGGATGAAACCTTTATTCTTGCAAATCCCTTTGATCTGATGTTATTAAATTGCCTCCTTATTCAAAGTATATGAAAGATATTGTTACTAACAAAAGGAAAATCCCCAATGAGGAAATTTCCACTATGCTTGCTAATTACTCTTTCAATGGCAAAGTTCCAAAGAAGTTGGGCGACCCAGGTATACAGACTATTCCTTGTTCTATTAAGAATAATTATGTTAAAACTGCTCTATGTGACTTGGGAGCCGGTGTTAGTGTTATGCCTTTTTCTCTTTATAAGAGACTTTACTTAGATAAGTTGATACCTACTGATATATCTTTGCAAATGGCTGATAAATCTACTGCTATTCCTGTTGGTATATGTGAGGATGTTCCTGTTCAAGTTACTAATAACTGCTTGATATTAACCGATTTTGTTGTGTTGGAAATGCCTGAAGATGATAATATGTCTATTATTCTTGGGAGACCTTTTCTTAACACCGCAGGGGCTGTTATTGATTGCAATAAAGGAAAGGTTACTTTCAATGTTGATGATAGGGAGCACACCGTCTATTTCCCCAAGAGGATTGAAAAAGCATGCGGAGTTAATACTATTTCTAATGTGAGAACTATCAAAGTTGGAACTTTCGATTGTCCTATATATGAGCCTAAAGAAGAATATCAAACTCTTGTGATTGGATCCATATCAATACAATACAAGGTAACATGATTGATTTGAGGTTTATTTCTTCTTATGCTATGTAAAATTTATTTGGTGGCAAGACTTGATCAACCTTGTTAACAAATACTTTTTATATGCATAGAGGAGGTAAACAACATCTCTTTCTTCCTCCACTTGCTCTAGTTGCTGTAGCACTTTTAATTTGCAAATTTCCTTAGTTAATTGGAGATTTCAAAAAATTTCCTGGCCAGTAATAATAAACTTAATACCCAGAAATGTGCATTTTTCAAAGTTTTCAAAAATTCACAAAAATTATACCGTTGGTCCTATTTTTCGACGAGGCACCTGGGAGCACCTGGGGATGACCAGTGGGGCACCCCAGGGTGGCACCCCACAGGCTGCCGCGGCCAGCAAGTGGGGCGCGCCACCCTCGTGTGTGGGCCCCCCTTTACCCCACTTCAGCATCTCTTCCTCCCACACTCTTCTCTCTCCCGAAAAAATCGACACCAGCTTCCTATCACTCGCGTTTTTGCTCAAGAACTCCAGATTTCTCGATTTCTTTGCTCAGCCCAGATTTCTGTCTGAAATTTGGCACATTTGCTCTTCGGTATGTGACTCCTTCGATTATCCAAGTAGAATTTTTTTTGGTGGAGTATATCTTGCATATTTTACTGCTGTAGGTAACATGTTTAGTGAGCTTGCATGCTTGTTCTAAGTGGTAGAAACTAGTTTTGATGCATGATTAGTACTCTAGCAAGTTCCTATGGTAGTTTCCCTCGAGTATATGTCACCAAATCAAGTTTTATATTGTTTGTTGAAAATTTCAGAAAAGGGGGATGGACAACTTTAACTTTGGAGAAGTGTTCCAAGGGGAGACAACAAGCACGGGGAGGCCCTCTAGGTCATCCACCCGATGCAGGCCATCCTACAATGAGGATCTCATCGCACCAAGCTTCGCACCCGAGGAGGACAATGGAGTCCCCAACGCTGCATCCTTTCCATGTTATGACTTTTTGAGTAACTAGATGACCCGTTGCGCTATCGCGCAAATGGCATAATTAAATCAGAATTTAAACCATAAATTTTAACTTAATAATTAGCATGAAATTTAGCTGCTTTAGTATATTATAGACACGCCATTTCATAGAGACATTGCACTAAGATATGCTAATTTAGTACGATCTCACATTATTATTTTTTTAGCTTTTACGCTTTTGGATAAGTTTCTCCACCAAATTATGGTTATTGTATCAAAAAGAGGTAGCATCATAAAAAAAGAATAAAAGGATAATTACTGATTTCAAAAAGAATATTTCTTCTTATTGTGAGTAGAAGAAAAAATGTTTGGTTCGAGATCTTGAGCCCTTTTACCGATGGCACGGAACCATAAACTATTTCCACCACTTTTCTCGGCTGATACCGTCCATCCCATTGTGATTTGCGCTCCTCCGCCTTGAATTTCTACACCTCCCTCCCTTCCCTCCACCTCATCTAATCCACTGACCAAGTACTCTGTCGTGGCCATCCACGCCATCAGCTAAAACCATCCACGCCATTCGCTGATCACCCCAAGATTTAACAAATTAAGCATTTCAGAATCCTAAGACAATATGTTGTCAATTAAGAATCTGAACACATTACATTTAGAGAAATAGTTGAAAATCTTAAAGAATGTATTTCTAAAATAATGACAATGCAATCTGCTGAAAGCCACCAATACCATTAGGAAACAAAATGTACACTTTGCAGATTAAGGTAAGGTAACTTCACGATGTATCTCATGATGTATCTGGTGCCTATGATAGTACCGAGAATCACACCGGACTTGGTTTTCATGTCAAGCATAGATTTAATAACACTAAGTAGTATATGATTGTTTTTTGTAGCTGTAAGTTCTATCTATTATTCAAGTGACCAAAACATGAGACTGTCACAATTTACCGTTAATCAAAAAACACGCACTTAGTCGGCAAGCGTTTGTATACTGATTCCTCAAAGAAAAAGAGTTTCTATACCGATACCGATATAACAATAACTATAAACTGTATCAACTCCATGTGACTTAAACACATGCTTTAGTCTCAATGATGTGCAACTCACTAAAAGAAATATGGACACGTCACTGAAAGATCCATTAGTTTGTTGGAGTGTTTTTGGTCACATATTAGTCGAGAATTAACTTTCTTGACAGAGTACAATAAGAACACATAACAATCGTATTTTTATTCGAAGTAAGACATACAATCATTAACCCAACATAATGGCTGAGTATTCAGTTTTTTGTGCGAGTACCTCAAATTAGTTTCGCAAGTAACACATACTCCTATTGATGAGTATTCACTTTTATGCAAATTGAGAATTTCTAAATTGTGTAAACTACATTGTTTTTTCTTAACATGACAAGATCCTAAAAATAAACTCCATTGAAATATTTGGAAAACCTCTAAATAGGAGTATAAGGAACCAGTAGAGTATTAATACATCAATTATAGAGGGCAAAGGAAAAAAGAAGGCATCACAAAGAGGCCATAAACTGGAAGAACGTGACAAACAGGGCCTATGTAATATACCAAATCATCAATCGGTTTCCCGACCAAAACTGTTTTGACACTTATTCTCCAGTTTCCATAGTAGATATAATCTTATTGTGTACAAACTCTGAGTGTGAAGAGAGCATTCATGATCTCACAATAGTAGCCTCAGCAAGACAACAATAGTTGATCAAACCACAGCCTTTTTCTCTGGAACAGGAGTATCAAGTCTGTAACATACAATACATCTGTGACTACAAAAACATGCGAGTAAAGGCTAAGATCAAATAGTTTAGAAAATATCATGTTTTGTCAAGATAAAATAAGAACAGAAAATAGTAAGTGCAATTTAGTCTTCCTACTGAATGTTAAAAAAATATATGCAACTTGCATTGAATTACATTGGCTTAGAAATCTTATATCTGCAACCAACTTTTCCTTTATAATCAGAAATTACAGCTTCATTTGGGATGATATAAAGCAAGAAAACCATATCAATTATGCTTATAACTTTTCTTACGCCATTATATAGGCTCGGTATGAAGCCTATTCAGAACCACTTTGCACTACTGAATTTTGGGAGCATATGCCATTAAGATCTCATAACTAATATTGCTAATAACATATTCAACACACTAAAATCTTGGCACTAACATGTAATATCAGAATGCTGATGGAAGTGGAAAGAAAATATTATCTGAGCATACTTCGCATCCTAATAATATTTGAAAGATCTCAACACTAACTTGTATTTTCAAATACTGATGGAGGTGGAAAGGAAAATATTATATGAACACGCTGGTTACCCTAATAATATTTGACCGATTTTGAAAAAAATACTTGAAGCATTCCTTGTTGGTAATAATTTCTAGTACTTTAGCACTGCAAGTACGTATTAACAAAATAAAATTCCATACATAATAAGAAAACTTTTCTTGAGATTTTCCCTTATTCGCTAACCCACTATAGGTATAGTTTATAACCAAGAGATTCAACCTTTCCTTTCAGAGAACTAAAGCAAATCCGTTAAACTGTTCAATAATGGTTCAAAGTATTACTTTAGGAGGTAGATCTAGGAGGATTTTTCTAATGATGGTTCAATAAATCCATGTAGTACATATGAGTATCACAAAACAAATAGTTCAAAATATTACATCACGAAGAATAAAAGGTTTATCCTCATTGACCGGCCTTAATTTGATCTTCAGTTTTGCCCCTTAGGTACAGGTGGAAGTCAATGGCAGCAATAGCAATGCAGAACATAACATACAGTTTTGTCAAGCGGGTATACATAAGTAGACGGTACAACAGATGACTAAAATAACAATTAAAAGCACACACAAAAATAAATTGCCTCAAAATAAGGGGAAATGGATCTCCTTGACAACTGCAATCCAAATAACATGAGTCACAAAACCATGAACGATGCGCAGTGCAAACTATGCTCCTAGCTAGATGAACAAACAATTCTAAATCCAGCTAATTAAGTTAGAAATTGAGTAACGAAAAACAACAAGGTTTCCCTCTACCATAAAAAGAGTGTGGTCGGTATGATGACAGCTCAACTCCTTTTATACCTTACTAAAGACTGAAGCTAAAGGTTCCTGCATCCAGTTCTTTGTTTAGCTATATATGGTAAGAAAATGCTAGTACAATCTAATATTGGTGTCTTAGTAGTTGTTGTGGCTTCAACTAAAGAACCAATCTCGTTTCTAATACAAAAGTATAAATATACATATAATGTAGAAGCGAGCTTAGAACTGGACTGTTTTGATAAATAAAGTAAAAGAACAGATTGCCATTAATTCACCGCTATTGATATTTACATGATCATTTATTTAAAAATGCAATGTTGTACTTATCTTTCCCATAGTTTAATAAACATCATTACACAAGCACCAAGAACAAATTTTGCACGACCAAGGAAATTGCTACATTTGCCAAATTTCACCCATCGAGAGATATACTGCTCATGGTTTCATTTTCATACCAAACAAGTAGTTTTTTATGGTGGAAATGAAGCTTACTTGTAACAAAGAAATGGTATGTTTTGGCCATAACACAAATGTGGCTATAACAGAACCAAAGCAATATTATGTGTTTTTTTTCATAAGGAGCGTTATTACCTTGTTCCCATTCTGAAACGGCCAGGTCTATGGAGACCTAGTACCATGAGCGCCTCCTAAATAGAAGCCTCCCATCCTGACTGGAAGCAAGAAGGAAGCGAGATGCTGGTGCAGAGAGGGTGACAAGGACGAGCGGCGAAGAGGCCCACAGGGCACCGAAACCTAGCAAGATGACCATCTCGTCCTGGAACTGCAGCAACACGAGGTGTGATCAGAATCTGCAAGCCATATTTTCTTTGATGCCCAAGTCTTGGAGCAGATTTGATGATTTCGCATACAAAAATAAGAGGCTGCGCTGCTACCAACCAGAAGAACCAACAGGTCACGAAAGGACTTATGACAGGGGCAGGCTGCTAACGGCAAGGGTGCTGAAGGCCGTGGTGCTGCGCCATCCTGTCGCGTCGTCTTCCTAAGCTGGGAGCTCTGGCGCTCAGCCACCTTCGGCTCAATGGCCGCGGCGTTGCCCAGCCGCTAGTCACCTGCGTGGGAGATATCGTGTCCGTGACTTGGCAGGACCCACCATGCACCACCTCAGGCCGCCGTTGTCCACCAACAGCGGCTGCCGAATAGATGAAGAGAAAAAGCTGAACAGAGGCCACTAATGCTCTTCAGACCTGGAGAATTTAACATCTGAATCAGAGACATCACTAAACCCTATAAGTGCAACAATGGATAAATGTTGCATAAAGTACCATCTGAAACAACGGGAAACCTGACAATTTATTCTTCCTCAAATTGATATACGTTGTATAGTAAGGAGGAGTAGGAATGAAGTAAACTGGCTAGTTCACATGGTGTATAGTTCTTACATTGTTTTCCTGCAAAATCCCCACCCTGAATCATGAAATCCTTTGATGATTCGGTGGAAGAAGCAACCCTTGTATACATCCCCTTTTTCTCCTGCCCCAACCAAAACAGAGAGAAACGATGCATGAGTCCAGATACATACTACTGGACACACTTACTGACATAAGGAATGGATTTGCTCTCAAAATTGGGGCATGGGGAGAGCTAATTTGCATAGTATTGATTAGCCTGATATACCAGTGCACAGGGCACGGAAGTTGTCAATCATCTTTGGGACGACCTCGCCGAAGAGCCCGATGACCACCTTGCCCACGCGCTTCCCGCCGATCTCAACCTCGAAGAAGAATTTGCTCGTTACCTTGGCCTGGAGCTCCACGTCACCCTGCAGCAGCAGACCAAGGCAAATTCAACCACCACGCAAAGGCTAGCGCCGAGCACAGAACTGCAACAACTGGTACACGGCCTCATGGAGGGCGAACATGCGCGCATACCGAGCCTGAGCGACCCCGCGGAGCTGATAAAAGAAGAGATAAAATTAACCTGGAGTCATTGACCATGTTTCTTGCCATGGAAGCTCCCCTGGTCTTGCCGGAGAAGATCTCGAGGCCCAGGATGCGGTGGAGTCGATTGGCGTGCCACCGCTGACGCCCTCTTCTGGGACATGCTCCTTGAGCTCCTCCTTCGCCCGCGTGCCACGGTGGCCACCCCATCCGGCTCGATCCGCACGCCTCCACCTCTTCCAAGATGCGCTCCACAAAGGCAATTCTATGTAAGGATGAATGAAAGGAACCAAGCATCAAAGTGCAGAATCGAAGTATCCAAGTATTAGAAGTAATGAGCAGAGGGAGCATAGCTTAAAACAAACTGAGTTCAAATCAAGAAACCAATTATCAAAGTGCAGAATCAAACAAACCAAGTATCGAAGTGCAGAATCAAAGAAAGGATGAGCTGAGTTTCATAGTCATGAAAATTAAACACACACATAGCACTCGTCCTCTCCCTATGCTTTTAGTTCAGGATAATATCAGCATGCTATTTCTCTCGCGTGGAACATTATTCAGTCCAAATGGTCTTGCTAATCATTTAGGTGCAACGGGAGAAAACAGAAATGGCACAATCAACACAGCTAAAACTAAAGAATAATAATGCTTATATAGAGCTAAGAACAGGTCTATACAGTCTCTCTAATTATTCAGCTACAAAGAGAGAAAATAACAGTGGCACAAAACTCAGAACTAACCACATTCTGAAACTCATCATCTTTAGAACCAAAATGACAAGAATCCAAATTGATCATGTACATGCAAATATTAAAGCACGCAAAATTTAGCAAATAAAAAATGCAGCTGACTGAAGATACATGATAAAATATAAAATAATTCTCTAATTCATTTTATAGAGTAAACAATCAAACGAGACTTGATCGAAGATTCCTTTAATCTTTTCGGTTTGGTTACACAGTATAAATGAGCACGGTGATGGTGATATTAACAAATGAAGCTTGCATGCCCACACCAATAGGGTATTATGAATAGAACTCCAAATACTTCAGGACAATACAATACAAAAATAAGTAGGTCATGCAGTATAGTAAAGTTAATTATAACAGTAATACCTTTGTTTCACTCCTAGCTAGATGAACAAACAATTCTAAATCCAGCAAATTAAGTTAGAAATTGAGTAACGAAAAACAACAAGGTTTCCCTCTACCATAAAAAGAGTGTGGTCGGTATGATGACAGCTCAACTCCTTTTACCTTACGAAAGACTGAAGCCAATGGTTCCCTGCATCCAGTTCTTTGTTTAGCTATATATGGTAATAAAATGCTAGTACAATCTAATATTGGTGTCTTAGTAGTTGTTGTGGCTTCAACTAAAGAACCAATGTCGTTTCTAATACAAAAGTATAAATATACATATAATGTAGAAGCGAGCTTAGAACTGGACTGTTTTGATAAATAAAGTACAAAAACAGATTGCCATTAATTCACCGCTATTGATATTTACATGATCATTTCTTTAAAAATGCAATGTTGTATTTATCTTTCCCATAGTTTAATAAACATCATTACACAAGCACCAAGAACAAATTTTGCTCGACCAAGGAAATTGCTACATTTGCCAAATTTCACCCATCGAGAGATATACTGCTCATGGTTTCATTTTCATACCAAACAAGTAGTTTTTTATGGTGGAAATGAAGCTTACTTGTAACAAAGAAATGGTATGTTTTGGCCATAACACAAATGTGGCTATAACAGGACCCAAAGCAATATTATGTGTTTTTTATCATAAGGAGCGTTATTACCTTGTTCCCATTCTGAAACGGCTAGGTCTATGGAGACCTAGTACCATGAGCGCCTCCTAAATAGAAGCCTCCCATCCTGACTGGAAGCAAGAAGGAAGCGAGATGCTGGTGCAGAGAGGGTGACGAGGACGAGCAGCGAAGAGGCCCACAGGGCTCCGAAACCTAGCAAGATGACCATCTCGTCCTGGAGATGCAGCAACACGAGGTGTGATCAGAATCTGCAAGCCATATTTTCTTTGATGCCCAAGTCTTGGAGCAGATTTGATGACTTCATACAAAAATAAGAGGCGCGCTACCAACCAAGAACCAACGGTCGTGAGAGGACTTATGACGGGCAGGCGCTACGGCAAGGGTCGAAGGCGTGGTGCTGCGCCATCCCGTCGCGTCGTCTTCCTAGCGGGAGCTCGGCGCCACCACTCGACTCAATGGCGCGGCGTTGCCCACCGTCACTGCGTGGGAGAAATCGTGTCGGTGACTTGGCGGACCCACCATGCACCACCGAGGCCGCCGTTGTCCACCAACGGCTGCCGAATAGATGAAGAAAAAGCTGAACGAGGCCACTAATGCTCTTCAGACCTGGAGAATTTAACATCTGAATCAGAGACATCACTAAACCCTATAAGTGCAGCAATGGATAAATGTTGCATAAAGTACCATCTGAAACAACAGGGAACCTGACAATTTATTCTTCCTCGAATTAATATACGTTGTATAGTATGGAGGAGTAGGAATGAAGTAAACTGGCTAGTTCACAGGGTGTATAGTTCTTACATTGTTTTCCTGCAAAATCCCCACCCTGAATCATGAAATCCTTTGATGATTCGGTGGAAGAAGCAGCCCTTGTATACATCCCCTTTTTCTCCTGCCCCAACCAAAACAGAGAGAAACGATGCATGAGTCCAGATACATACTACTGGACACAATTACTGACATAAGGAATGGATTTGCTCTCAAAATTGGGGCGTGGGGGGAGCTAATTTGCATAGTATTGATTAGCCTGATATACCAGTGCACAGGAAATGGAAGTTGTCAATCATCTTTGGGACGACCTCTGAGCGCAATCCAAAAATGCATTTAGCATCAGCACAAGATTCAGTCCGAACAGTAAATATCATTTGTCTAGCAATAATTGAGAAATCCTTCTTATTACCTGAACAACTTAAAATAGTAATGAAGATATAAACCTAACACATAGGTATAAGCAATTAATATTCCGCCATGTAAAGGTTTCACCAAGGACATATACAAAATATGTAGAAAACTACATAGTTTGCCACAGAAGGTACCAACATCAGTAGAAGCTAATATCATCTTTACAGTGTTTTTCTACTCTTAATGCTTACGACATAGATTTCAGATCTAGAATATGAAGAAGAGAGGCAAAGGAAGGATAACTACCTGAACAAGTGAGAGGAGGGCAGGGAGGAGTATTGCTAGGATACATCAGAATCCAATCGTGTTCAGTATAGAGAGGTGGCATATATTATGATCCCTGGCCGATATAGTTGAAGTTCAAAGATGATTCAAACTCAAGAAAACATTTATCATAAACCGTGACTTCTGGCCAATATACCTTCACAAGCTGATGGTCGGATACGAGCATACTCTGCAACAAAAGGTTCCCCATGAACAAATACAAATGGTAGCTTGTATGGCACCATCTGGATTATACACCATATTACCATGTACAATTTTACCTACACGAGAACCACCAATAGGTTGTACTAAAGCAGTAGTAACGCACTAAGAGCTAATTCATCAATACTGCGGTGATTCTAGGTACCTTGCGGAAGATGCATGGACTGAACCTCTGCAGCTGCACATCGCATACAACATCAAGGGACATCAACTCGTTTGCTCAAATCACCCTCATGTGACTCTTATCTAATGAGATCGGAAATCAAGATGGGATCCTGCAAGCCTTCACGAGAGAATAAATCAGGTGAAGGAGGAGCTCAATGACAACCAGCCAGCCCATATAACTCAACACAATAGGCAAGAATAAATAAAAAACTGGAAATAGGAGGAGGCAGAGGAACTCACAGGAGAACAACGAGGAAGTAGGTAGACAGGTGGAGCTAGGCACTGCGATGCGCCCGGAACAAACCTGTGTGTATTGTTCTCAGCTTATTCTTACAGTGACCATAAACAAAATATACACTGCTAGGACATCAAGCTACTACATCATCAATCATCGAAGCGTCAGAAATATGAATAAAAGCCAAATATGCTTGATGGTTCCTCATGAACCAACAAACTATAAATAATCATCTGGGAGGCAACACCAACAACTATTTTAAGCAGTTACTCAAGCATGCAACTAAACGCTTGATCTCAACTAATCCCTCTGGTCTGATATATTATTTCATTGTTAGCAAAGGAGAAGATAAAGGTTAAAGTAAAATCCTATATCATCTCCTTTTTACAGCAAAAAATGTGTTAATATCCAAAAAGAAATCTAAAGAATGCTGCAGATTGGCACACGGGCCAAGATTAATATCTTTCAAGATTTACAATTAACGTGTAAAGATTCTAACACTTCAAAATTATCAAGGATGCTGCAGATTGGCACACTCACCAAAGATGAACGGGAGCATCCCGACCTGTGCTCCATCCAAATCTTTCAAAGCCTGCAGTGTCTACACAAACAAAGAGGAAAAGCCCCAAATCAGCTCACCTGATTCACCAAAGAAACAAAAAAAATCGAAGTACACAAACCTGGACTGTAGTTTCCACTCCATATTTTTCCTCTCTTGTGGATCCGACATAATCTTCAAACCAATATAGTACCAAATCTACAGGTTGATAATGTCAAACATGTGTTGCTGTTACCTCTGCACAAACCTGTGAATTTCCACAAAACTATTAGAGATCAGAGCTCGTCAGCAGCAAGACACAGAAATCTGAATCGCGGCGTATGGACCCATCCATCTCTGGCCAGAGATACAAAGAGAAGAATGGAGGCAAGGAAGGGACGAGCCTTACCTGAAGGTGGATCTGGCTTGGTCATCCCTCGCTTGCTTGTCCTGACGCCACACGTACCTCCGCGGTCGTCGCTCGCCGTCCTCTCGTCTACCGGGTCTTCTCCACGAGCTGGAGCCCCGGTGTCGTGCTGCTCCACCTGCCCCATGAGACGGAGCCGGAGCTCGCCGCGCCCAACCAAGCCCGCCCGCCTGCGCCCGCCCTTCCCTCCCTGAGTCGGAGCACGCCGCGGCCGCTCACGGCCGCCCCCGCTCGATCTGGAGCTCACTCGCGCCATGACGGAGAGACTCAGGAGGCGGCTGGAGCGACGACGGTGAGAGCATGGGATAAGTAAGCCGTCGATCTACAAACTTCAGAGAAAAAAAAAAGGAATAAGGGGGATTCGATCGATCTAAATTGACACCAAACACATGAAAGACAGGATCAAAAAGATTACCTCAACCACCAATCCCTGCCTCCTGATTCGTTTTCTCTCTCCTGCACCTCTTCCTGTCCTCCCCGAGCCGCCGCCTCGATCTCCACCATGCCGTCGTCGCACCTCCTCCTCTCCTACCCAGAACCGCCGTCATCGCGCCTCCCGGCACTACGCCGGCCTGGTCGCCGCGCCGCTCCGTCCCGAGCGTCCGGTGTCGCCGCGCCGCTCCCTCCCGAGTGTCCGGTGGTCAGACCGGGGTGGCTCAGCGGTCGCCCTCGACGCGCCAAACGGGGACCGGAGTCGGAGCACATGGCCTCCATGGCGCTGGCCGGGAGGAGGAGGAGAGGATTGGGGAAGGAGGAAGGAGGTGCTGATTGGGGAGAGGAGGAGGAGGCGTGCATTGGGGGCTAGGATTTTCACCCGGTCCAAAACAAGGTGAAAGAAGGCGACCTGAGCCAGCCCCGTTCCGTGTCTCTGGCGGGAGGCCCCACGCGCAAGATGGCCCAGCGGTCATGTACCCAGCAGCAGGCAGCAGGTAACAAAAGTAATAACCGGATCGGATGGCTGTGGGTGACAGTGGGATCGATTTTTTTACTGTTCGGGAGGATCGAACGGCCAACGAAGAGTGCCCCCTGAGGACCATCTGGCTGGGCGAGTAGTCTAGGAACATTTATAGAAGTAATGCAGGGTTGTTGGATGATTTATTTACCCTCGTCGGTAGGGCAAGTTTAACCACCTATGTGGGAGATGAGAGTGAGCAATACTACACGCTCACTAAAATCTTTGTGGAGAGCTTCAAGTTCAACAATAAGCACTTTCACCCGACAGTTTCATTCAAGATCTATGGTAAACCTATTACTATGAAGTTGGAAATTTTTTGTGCTGCATTGGGTATTGTCCCTGTAGGTACAGCAAGGAAGATCAAGGACAACCCAAGGGAATTGTTGGAGCTCTATCGAGGGATCACCAATGATGATTGTCGCACCATTCAGCGTGGCAAGATAAGAAACATTCAACTCCCCACTATTAAGTATTTTGCTTATTACATTGGTACTAGCATTCTTGGTAGGGAGAACACTAGCAACATATCTAGCTATCACCTTGGTTTCTTAATTGCTGCACTCACTTGGGGACACACCTTACCATCTTGGTGCTCTTGTTGCTCGCCGCTTGTCTAACAAGGGGCCCATATTTGGAGGAATTATTTCTTCGCGCGTTCTAGCATATTTAGAGCTTCCTCTTGACCCTAATGATGTAAAAATAGCTCCTATGAGTCTCGATATTGCTGCTATGAAGAGTCATCAATTTGTTACAGCTGACTCTAGGTTATATAATATTGTCTATAGAGTGTTGTTTGCTGACGGGGAAGAGAGGGAAGTCCCTTTGCCCCAACCAGATTTGTTCAATATCAACAGGAAACCATGGTCGCGCTCTAAGGAGGAGGTGGATGAGAAGCTGAAGATACACAACTTCCACCAGCAGCATGACTCCGAGGACGCCGAGCCCTCCTACGACTACACCGTCACGTATCCGGGTGCTTCTTCTAGCACATACCCGGAATATGAGAGGGCAAGTCAGGTGGAGGCCCGAGGGCCCCACACCCTAGGGCGGCGCGGCCCAGTAGGGGGGCGCGCGGCCCTAGCGTGTGGCCCCCTCGGCAGGCCTCCGACGCCCTCCTTCGGACTACTTATCGCCCTCGACCTAAAAACGCACGGGGAGAAGTCGAAGTCGCCAGAAACCCTCCAGAACGCCGCCACATCGCGAAACTCCATCTCGAGAGCCAGAAGTCTCTGTTCTGGCACTCTGCCGGGATGGGGAATTGGAGGAGATCATCGCCATCATCACCACCGACGCCTCTCCATCGACCAGCCATGTTTCCCCCATCCATGTGTGAGTAATTCCCCGTTGTAGGCTGAAGGGGATGGTAGGGATTGGATGAGACTCGGTCATGTAATAGTGTAAGATTGTTAGGGCATAGTGCCTAGTGTCCGTAATTGGTACTTTGATGATATTGTTGCAACTTGTTATGCTTAATGCTTGTCACTAGGGCCCGAGTGCCATGATCTCAGATCTGAACATGTTATTGTTTCATCATGATATTCATTGTTTATGGTCTTACCGGCAAGTTGTATACACATGTCGCTGTCTGGAACCAATGGCCCCGAAGTGACAGAAATCGGGACAACCGGAGGGGATGGTAGTGATGTGAGGATCACATGTGTTCACGGAGTGTTAATGCTTTGCTCCGGTACTCTATTAAAAGGAGTCCCTTAATATCCAGTAGATTCCCTTGAGGCCCGGCTGCCACCGGCTGGTAGGACAAAAGATGTTGTGCAAGTTTCTCATTGCGAGCACGTACGATTATAATCACTACTGCTGTCTCTGTTACTCTGCTGCTGTTATTTCACTACTGCTACTGCTATAAAACTGTTACTACTGATAAACTCTTGCGAGCAAGTCTGTTTCCAGGTGCAGCTGAATTGACAACTCCGCTGTTAAGGCTTTCAAGTATTCTTTGTCTCCCCTTGTGTCGAATAAATAAATTGGGTTTTACTACCCGCGAAGACTGCTGCGATCCCCTATACTTGTGGGTCATCAGCATTCACACATGCAAAACCCTAAACCCATGGCTTGGAGTGGGTGGGATGACATGGTGCACCAGTTCCCACAACATGGGGTCACCCAAGAGTTGTGGGCCCACTTTGTGGCCTGGGTAGAGCCGTTTTGCACGTAAACCATGTGTGCGGGCTCCCGTGAGGTAGCTAGGCAAGGAGCACATGCTTTCTTCCATGGATGGTGATGTAAGTGGTGTTTGCATGCCATGCTGAAGCAGATCCCAAAAGATGGGACCACTATGCACACACACCGTCAGACGATCCACTGTTTTGACACCTTTTTCTGACGAGAACCCTATATTTCAGGGGTCTACACCACATGAACATGGGCATTCACACATGCAAAACCCTAAACCCATGGCTTGGAGTGGGTGGGATGACATGGTGCACCAGTTCCCACAACATGGGGTCACCCAAGGGTTGTGGGCCCACTTTGTGGCCTGGGTAGAGCCGTTTTGCACGTAAACCATGTGTGCGGGCTCCCGTGAGGTAGCTAGGCAAGGAGCACATGCTTTCTTCCATGGATGGTGATGTAAGTGGTGTTTGAATTCCATGCTGAAGCAGATCCCAAAAGATCTGACCAATATGCACACACACCGTCAGACGATCCACTGTTTTGACACCTTTTTCTGACGGGAACCCTATATTTCAGGGGTCTACACCACATGAACATGGGCATTCACACATGCAAAACCCTAAACCCATGGCTTGGAGTGGGTGGGATGACATGGTGCACCAGTTCGCACAACATGGTGTCACCCAAGGGTTGTGGGCCCACTTTGTGGCCTGGGTAGAGCCGTTTTGCACGTAAACCATGTGTGCGGGCTCTCGTGAGGTAGCTAGGCAAGGAGCACATGCTTTCTTCCATGGATGGTGATGTAAGTGGTGTTTGCATTCCATGCTGAAGCAGATCCCAAAAGATGGGACCACTATGCACACACACACCGTCAGCCGATCCACTGTTTTGACACCTTTTTCTGACGAGAACCCCATATTTCAGGGGTCTACAACACATGAACATGAGCATTCACACATGCAAAACCCTAAACCCATGGCTTGGAGTGGGTGGGATGACATGGTGCACCAGTTCCCACAACATGGGGTCACCCAAGGGTTGTGGGCCCACTTTGTGGCCTGGGTAGAGCCGTTTTGCACGTAAACCATGTGTGCGGGCTCCCGTGAGGTAGCTAGGCAAGGAGCACATGATTTCTTCCATGGATGGTGATGTAAGTGGTGTTTGCATGTCATGCTGAAGCAGATCCCAAAAGATGGGACCACTATGCACACACACCGTCAGACGATCCACTGTTTTGACACCTTTTTCTGACGAGAACCCTATATTTCAGGGGTCTACACCACATGAACATGGGCATTCACACATGCAAAAACCCAAAACCCATGGCTTGGAGTGGGTGGGATGACATGGTGCACCAGTTCCCACAATATGGGGTCACCCAAGGGTTGTGGGCCCACTTTGTGGCCTGGGTAGAGCCGTTTTGCACGTAAACCATGTGTGCGGGCTCCCGTGAGGTAGCTAGGCAAGGAGCACATGCTTTCTTCCATGGATGGTGATGTAAGTGGTGTTTGCATGCCATGTTGAAGCAGATCCCAAAAGATTGGACCACTATGCACACACACCGTCAGACGATCCACTGTTTTGACACCTTTTTCTGAGGAGAACCCTATATTTCAGGGGTCTACACCACATGAACATGGACATTCACACATGCAAAACCCTAAACCCATGGCTTGGAGTGGGTGGGATGACATGGTGCACCAGTTCCCACAACATGGGGTCACCCAAGGGTTGTGGGCCCACTTTGTTTCCTGGGTAGAACCGTTTTGCACGTAAACCTTGTGTGCGGGCTCCCGTGAGGTAGCTAGGCAAGGATAACATGCTTTCTTCCATGGATGGTGATGTAAGTGGTGTTTGCATGCCATGCTGAAGCAGATCCCAAAAGATGGGACCACTATGCACACACACCATCAGATGATCCACTGTTTTGACACCATTTTCTGACGAGAACCCTATATTTCAGGGGTCTACACCACATGAACATGGGCATTCACACATGCAAAACCCTAAACCCATGTCTTGGAGTGGGTGGGTGATGACCCACAAGTATAGGGGGTGTATCGTAGTACTTCCGATAAATAAGAGTTTTGAACGCAACGAGGAGCAGAAGGTGTTGACAAGCAGTTTCGATGAAGGATTCGCTGTAAATGCTCACAGACAAGTATTCAGGTGGTTTTGATATAGTAGATGAATAAAGTAAAATTAAGTAAAGTGCGAGAGAAATAATTGCAGCGAGTGGCCCAATCCTTTTTAGCACAAAGGACAAGCCGGTTTGTTTACTTATAATGACCAAACGTTCTTGAGGACACACGGGAATTTAGTCTAGTGCTTTCGCTTCATATAGCTGATTAATCTTCATTGTTTTGATAAGTGTTGTGTGGGTGAACCTATGCTAATGCACCTCCCTTCCTAGGACTAATACATACTTGTGATTATACCCCTTGCAAGCATCCGCAAATACAAGAAAGTAATTAAGATAAATCTAACCACAGCCTTAAACTCCGAGATCCTCGCTATCCCTCCCGCATCGATATACCAACGGGGTTCAGGTTTCGTCACTCCGGCAACCCCGCAATTAGCAAACGAATACAAGATGTATTCCCCTAGGCCCATAAATGGTGAAATATCATGTAGTCGACGTTCACATGACACCACTAGAAGAATAACACCACAACTTAAATATCATAACATTGAATATTAACCAACATAATTCACTACTAACATTTAGACTTCACCCATGTCCTCAAGAACTAAACTAACTACTCACGAGACATCATATGGAACATGATCAGAGGTGATATGATGATGAATAACAATATGATGAACATAAACCTTGGTTCAATAGTTTCACTCAATAGCATCAATAACAAGTAGAAATCAATACCGGGAGAGTTTCCCCTATCAAACAATCAAGATCCAACCCTAATTGTTACAGCGGTGACGAGGTGCAGCGGTGGAGATGGCGGTGATGATGATGAAGATGATGGTGATGATGATCCCAATGATGTCCAGCTCGATGACGATGACGATGGCGTCGATTTCCCCCTCCGGGAGGGAATTTCCCCGGCGGATTTCAGCCTGCCGGAGAGCTCTTTTCTCTCTGGTGTTTTCCGCCCCGCAAAGGCGGCTGTGACTCTTCGCGATTATTCTCTGGAGCTTATGTTTTCGGGACGAAGAAGTACGCGAAGGAGAGGAGGCCAGAGGGGGCTGTGGGCCCCTCCACACAAGGCGGTGCGGCCAGGCCTGGGCCCGCGCCGGCCTATGGGGGGCCCATGGCGGCCCTCCTCGGCTCCTCCTTTTGGCTATCTTCGTCTTCTGGAAAAATAGGATTTTCAGTATAATTCCCGTCAGTTGTTGATCTTCCGAAATATTACATTCTGACGGTGCTTTTTCCAGCAGAATCCTGACTCCGGTGCGCGATTCTCCAATAACCATGAAACATGCAATATAGATGAAATAACATAAGTATCATCTCTAAATATGTAAAGATATCAATGAATAACAGTAAATTATGATATAAAAAGTGATGCAAAATGGACGTATCAACTCCCCCCAAGCTTAGACTTCGCTTGTCCCCAAGCGAAACTGAACTCGGTAAACAAGACCACATGTTTATGGAGTGAAGAGTTGATAAATAAAATACGGACAAGAAGCATCATATTAATTCACCACAAGACATTCTAGTAGACAACTTCCTCATATAATTCAACTTGAAACAAGTAAAAGGAAATCACAAATAAAGGTGCATAGGAAATCATAATTGGTGATGGCAAACTTCGTTCTTGGTCAGAGAACAGTTAACAGATTGTACTTATCTATTGAGCAGCGCTCTTATATTAAAGCTTATAACAAAACTTGCATACTCAATCATAATAATCTCCTCATAATCATTGATAACATTCAAAGCTATATTCATTCAGATAAAACTTGTACTAAACAAGGAAGAATAAAAGGCATGATTAAGTAGATCACAATATAGATGGTTGGATCACAACAACTCAATTGCTTGCTTAATATGGAGGTAAATAGGTTTACCGACTCAACATGAAAGTAAAAGAAGGGCCCTTCGCAGAGGGAAGCAGGGATTAAATCATGCGCTAGAGCTTTTTAAGTTTTGAAATCATATAGAGAGCATAAAAGTAAAGTTTTGAGAGGTGTTTGTTGTTGTCAATGAATGGTAGTGGGTACTCTAACCCCCTTGCCAAACAGACTTCCAAAGAGCGGCTCCCATGAAGGACGTTATCTGTACCAGCAAGGTAAATCATCCCTCTTCTCTTTTGTTTACACATGTACTTTAGTTTATTTAAGGATGACACTCCTCCCAACCTTTGCTTTCTCAAGCCATGGCTAACCGAATCCTCGGGTGCCTTCCAACATTTCACATACCATGGAGGAGTGTCTATTGAAAAATTAAGTTGCTTACTGATGAATCAGGGCAAAACATGTGAAGAGAATTATTAATGAAAGTTAATTATTTGGGGATGGGAACCCCGTTGCCAGCTCTTTTGCAAAATTATAGGATAAGTGGATGCAGCCACTAGTCCATTAGTGGAAGCTGCCCAACAAGATTGAAAGATAAAACACCACATACTTCCTCATGAGCTATAACACATTGACACAAATAAGAGGTAATAACTTTTGAATTGTTTAAAAGGTAGCACATGAAGTATTTACTTGGAATGGCAGGAAATACCACATAATAGGTAGTTATGGTGGACACTGATGGCATAGGTTTTGTTTAAGGGTTTGGATGCACGAGAAGTAATCCCTCTCAGTGCAGATCTTTGGCTAGCAAGGTTGATTAGCAAGCATAAGAGTTGAGGGAAACAAACAAATATACATGTGATAGAAACAATCATGCATCTTACTTGTAAGCACAAACAATTTAAACTTCAGAATACTAAGCTAGGAACTAACAAGAAAGATAATAACATATCTACATGTATTTCCTCTTTTCTACTTAAACTCAAAGTGTTGTTGCTATTGACCAATGCTAAGTTTACCAAAACCAAATAGATTTACTCAATACTCCCAAAGTGATACCAATACTAACAACAAGATCAATCATATAATAGAGGTTATAAACTAAAATAAGATGTGCAATATGTAAATGATAAGACTTCTCATTAATATTCCATAACGATAACTCACACCAAGGGATACATAGATAACCAACTAAAGAGAGATACTTCCATACCGCAACACATCTTATATGATAACTTCCCTACTCATGATATGACACTACTTGATAGTAAAAAGATAAAAGATAGTGATAATGTGATACCGCGACACTCCCCCAAGCTTGGAACAAACCAATGGGGTGCCAATACTGATGATGAATTACTCCTTCGGCGGTGATAGTGGTGGCCCGTTCCTGCGATTCTTAAAGATCTCCTTCAGCTTCAGCTTCTCAGTTTGGCAGTTCTGCACTAAGACTCGAAGAGATTCATTGTTATCCAAAGATGGCGGTGGTGGCCTTGTGATGGGAATTGAGTGATATTCCAGCATTCTGCGAAGTCGGTTGTTCTCCTCCTGAAGTATCTCCACTTCCCTTCTCAGAGCTCGGTATTGATCACAAAACTCATCGGTAACCCGTAGTGCTTCCTCCACAGCAGGAAAAGAGCCGAGGCTAAGAGCAGGCGGTAGAGGTCCCTGCAAGTTATGAGAAAAAGAACGTCCAGTGTTAACCGATCCCACCAAGATTGGCTTACTCCCCACAGTTTGCCGCTTTCTTTTTGTTGATGACATCCCCTTCACTTCCTCCTTGAATTCTCTTTTCAACTCGGGATTCTGAATATCTTCCTCCAAAGGCTCCTTGTTGTTGGAGGCCATGATGCTTCTAGATCAAAGACAGATCCTGGCAGAAAACAACTCGAAACAAAACGCGACGAGAAAACGATATACGGACCTCCAGGGGTCCGGGGGATTATATAGCAGGAATTTTTATGACGAAAGGAAAGTACCAGGTCGAACCAGAGTCGGAGAGGGAAAGCGAGGGGCTCTCCTCATAGGGCGGCGCGGCCAGGCTGGGGCCCGCGCCGGCCTATGGGGGCACGCCCTCGTGCGTCTCCTCCACTCCGTTTCGATCTCGTAATTTTTCATATTTTCCAAAAATAACAAAAACATTGTTCGGAAAGTTAAACACGGACTTTTTATTACCAGTACTGTTACCTATTCAAAGTCGAACTCTGCAGGACTGTCAATTTGACCTTTGATGAAAGCTTCCGGAGTTACCACTCGAATAACATCAACATCTTCATTATAAGAATCGCCGGAGATATAATGCTTGAGTCTTTGTCCATTCACCACTTGTGTGGCATTACCTTGCAGAGAACAAATTTTAATTGCCCCTGAACGATGCACCTCATCAATGACATATGGTCCTTCCCATTTTGAGAGTAATTTCCCTGCAAAAAAATCTGAGACGAGACCGATACAATAGGACTTTATCCCCAACATTAAATTATCTTTTGATAATTCTTCTATCATGCCATTTTTAACTTTCTCTTTAAAGAGTTTAGCATTTTCATATGCTTCACTTCTCCATTCATCTAGAGAACTCAATTGTAGCAATCTCTTCTTACCGGCAAGTTTAGGATCTTTATTTAGTTCTCTTACGGCCCAGTAAGCTTTGTGCTCTAGTTCTAAAGGTAAATGACAAGCTTTCCCATAAACCATTTTATACGGTGACATACCCATGGGATTTTTATAAGCAGTTCTATAAGCCCATAGTGCTTCCTTCAATTTAATAGCCCAGTTCTTTCTAGATTTATTAACAGTCTTTTGCAAGATAGATTTAATCTCTCTATTTGATAATTCTACTTGCCCACTAGTTTGAGGATGATAAGCGGAAGCAATTCTATGATTAATACCATATTTAGCAAGAGTTTTTCTAAAACCACCATGAATAAAATGAGAACCTCCATCAGTCATAAGATATCTAGGAACTCCAAATCTAGGAAAAATAATATCTAAAAGCATTCTTAAAGAGGTCTCACCATCAGCACTTTTTGTGGGTTTGGCTTCCACCCATTTAGTAACATAATCAACAGCGACAAGTATATGAGTGTTACCTTCTGAAGAAGGGAAAGGACCCATGAAGTAAAATCCCCAACAATCAAATGGTTCAATAACACGAGTATAATTCATAGGCATTTCATTGCGTCTGGAGATATTGCCAACCCTTTGACATTCATCACAAGATAAAATAAACTTTCTTGCATCTTTGAAGAGAGTTGGCCAATAGAAACCTGATTGTACAACCTTTTGCGCGGTTCTATCTCCGGCATGATGTCCTCCACAAACACTACCATGACACTTACTCAATATCTCTTGTTGTTCATATTCGGGAACACATCTTCGCATAATACCATCCACTCCTTCTTTATATAAGTGTGGGTCATTGATACGTCTCCGACGTATCGATAATTTCTTATGTTCCATGCCACATTATTGATGATATCTACATGTTTTATGCACACTTTATGTCATATTTTTGCGTTTTCCGGAACTAACCTATTGACGAGATGCCGAAGGGCTAGTTCCTATTTTCTGCTGTTTTTGGTTCCAGAAATCCTAGTAAGGAAATATTCTCGGAATCGGACGAAATCAAGACCCAGCATCCTATTTTGCCCGGAAGCATCCAGAACACCCGAGAACCGCCAGAGAGGGGGCACGGGCCCACGGGACCATAGGCCGGCGCGGCCTGGGTGTGGCCCGCGCCCCCCTATGGTGTCGCCGCCTCGTTGACCCTCCGACGCCGCCTCTTCGCCTATAAGAAGCCCCTCGACCTAAAACCTCGATACGAAAAAGCCACGGTACGAGAAACCTTCCAGAGCCGCCGCCATCGCGAAGCCAAGATCTGGGGGACAGGAGTCTCTGTTCCGGCACGCCGCCGGGACGGGAAGTGCCCCGGAAGGCTCCTCCATCGACACCACCGCCATCTCCATCAACGCTGCTGTCTCCCATGAGGAGGGAGTAGTTCTCCATCGAGGCTCGGGGCTGTACCGGTAGCTATGTGGTTAATCTCTCTCCTATGTACTTCAATACAATGATCTCATGAGCTGCTTTACATGATTGAGATCCATATGATGAGCTTTGTATCGCTACTAGTTGTGTGCTACTCATGTGATGTTATTAAAGTAGTCTATTCCTCCTGCATGGTGTAAAGGTGACTAGTGTGTGCACCGTGTGGTTCTTGTCGTAGGCTATGATCATGATCTCTTGTAGATTGTGGAGTTAATTATCATTATGATAGTATTGATGTGATCTATTCCTCCTTCATAGTGTAATGTGGACGAGTGTGTGCACTATGTTAGTTCTTGGTTTATTTTGCAATGATCTATTATGCTCTAAGGTTATTTAAATATGAACATTGAATTGTGGAGCTTGTTAACTCCGGCATTGAGGGTTCGTGTAATCCTACGCAATGTGTTCATCATCCAACAAAAGAGTGTATGTAGCACATATGAGAAAGAGTTATTTATTATGCGATCAATGTTGAGAGTGTCCACTAGTGAAAGTATAATCCCTAGGCCTTGTTCCTAAATACTGCTATCACTGCTTGTTTACTGTTTTACTGCGTTACTACTGCTACCATATTACCACCATCAACTACACGCCAGCAAGCTATTTTCTGGCGCCGTTACTACTCGCTCATACTTATTTATACCACCTGTATTTCACTATCTCTTCGCCGAACTAGTGCACCTATTAGGTGTGTTGGGGACACAAGAGACTTCTTGCTTTGTGGTTGCGGGGTTGCATGAGAGCGATATCTTTGACCTCTTCCTCCCCGAGTTCGATAAACCTTGGGTGATCCACTTAAGGGAAACTTGCTGCTGTTCTACAAACCTCTCGCTCTTGGAGGCCCAACACTGTCTACAAGAATAGAAGCTCCCGTAGACATCAAGCTATTTTTACGGCGCCGTTGCCGGGAGGAAAGGTAAAAGGTACTCACACTCCGGATCTCGGCTACTAAGCTATTTTCGCCGTTGTAAGTACTCGAAGCTATTTCCTTTAGATTCTGCAATTGCATCTTTTTGTTTCTTGTTTACACTAGTTTGGCATAATGGACAATAATGAGCTTCTTATTCTATTTCCTGATTTAAAACATGGATTGTTTGATGCGAAAATTAAAAAACCTATGGAATCTTATTTGTATGCTGGTAGTAATATTAGTATGAACGCTTTGAACACCATTGTTGCTAATGATATGGAAAATTCTAAGCTTGGGGAAGCTAGCTTTGATGAGCATGATATTTTTAGTCCCCCAAGCATTGAGGAGAACATTTTCTTTGATGATACTTTGCCTCCCATATATGATGATTATAATGATAGTGGTCTTTTGGTGCCACCTACTATGGAGAGTAAATTTTGTTGTGATTATACTATGCCTCCTACACTTGATGAGAATAATAATGATAGCTACTTTGTTGAATTTGCTCCCACTACAACTAATAAAATTGATTATGCCTATGTGGAGAGTAATAATTTTATGCATGAGACTCATGATAAGAATGCTTTATGTGATAGTTATATTGTTGAGTTTGCTCATGTTGCTACTGAAAGTTATTATGAGAGAGGAAAATATGGTTGTAGAAATTTTCATGTTACTAAAATGCCTCTCTATGTGCTGAAATTTTTGAAGCTACACTTGTTTTATCTTCCTATGCTTGTTACTTTGCTTTTCATGAACTTGTTTATTTACAAGATTCCTATGCATAGGAAGCATGTTAGACTTAAATGTGTTTTGAATTTGCCTCTTGATGCTATCTTTTGCTTCAAATACTCTTTCTTGCGAGTGCATCATTAAAACTGCTGAGCCCATCTTAATGGCTATAAAGAAAGAACTTCTTGGGAGATAACCCATGTGTTATTTTGCTACAGTACTTTGTTTTATATTTGTGTCTTGGAATTTGTTTACTACTGTAGCAACCTCTCCTTATCTTAGTTTTGTGTTTTGTTGTGCCAAGTAAAGTCGTTGATAGAAAGGTTGATACTAGATTTGGATTACTGCGCAGAAACAGATTTCTTTGCTGTCACGAATCTGGGTCTAATTCTCTGTAGGTAACTCAGAAAATTATGCCAACTAGTCATTAACCCGTGCACCCTGCACGGGCTAGTTTCTATGGCGCCTCGTATTCATAAGTTCATATATCATACAAATTTCATTTTCCGTTTTCAATAGTAGCATTATGTTTTATATTTATTAATTGAAAGAACATTGTTGTTCGTAAACATGAGGTTTATTGTTTTTTCTATACCAGAAAAGAATATGTGATACGAACTGTAGACAAAGCCATTTTTTGACCTACGAACGATTAAGCCATTCAACTGTTTTCAACATTGATTACTTCAAGAATCTTCGGTCTGTACGGTTTATCTTATAATTTTGGAGTTTATCTCTTTCCACATTCCCTAATTCCTTGGAAACACACATTATGAAATTGGATGATCATGTTTTAGCGTATTGTTCTAATTCACAGTCTACCACTGCGATTAAATTTTTGAAACCTCTCAAAGAATATGTGATACGAACTGTACCAGGAAGAAGCCATTTTTTTTACCCATGAAGGATTAAGCCATTCAACTGTTTTCAACGCTGATTACTCGTAGAGCCTTGGATCTCAACGGTTTCTCTTCAAGTTTTACTTTCTTACAATTCAGGAGTTTATCTCTTTCCACATTCCATAGTTCCTCTGAATCATACATTATGAAATTGGATGATCATGTTTTGACGCATTATGCTAATTCACAATCTACCATGGGGATTAAATAAACTACAAAATCTTGAGTGAACCATAGTAACCTGGTTATCACGCTTCACTTAGAAAATCGTAGCTGGTAAAATAATCAACTACCACTGTCATAGGTATATACTTACAGCAGATTAGTCATCCATTCAAATGTTTATCTACCGAGTGTATAACTGTATATTCCCATCTTTTAAGCATTGTGGATCCATTCAAGGCATTCATGTATGAACAAACAAAGCCAGCTGAACCGGCTGGGCTACAACTCTTAGCTGAACCGATCTCTCTCTCTCTTCCATTTACTCTGCAAGTACAATCCAGTGTGCGCGTGAGCATATTTGGCCATAAAAAACCAAATGCAAAACCAATCAGAAAAGGAATGTGATATGCGCCAGAGTGCTGGTCTTGAATCAACAGCGACGGGAAACATTTGAACATGTCAGCGCTGTTAGGGCAGGGGCGACGTCTTGGACATCGTGGTGGCGCGTGAGAGCGAGGGCTGCATGAAGAGGCGGCGGCTTGCAAGACGGGGGTGACATGTTGGGAGGATTGGCGTGAGGGAAGGGACAGCGACGTTTGGTCGTCTCCTGCGGCGACATCTTGGAGTTTCCGGCAGTGGAGTAGCAGGACGTGACCGCCCCGAGCAGCGGCGGAGTAGGGGCGAGTGGAGAAGTGGATGGGGGCGACCAAAAACCGTGCAAAGATTCCATCGCTCAGCAGCCTAACAAATGGTGACCTCTTGAGTTTGTTGTACAATCGGAATCAACCTGCTCCATCAAGCAATCAAATATCCAAGGATAGATTTAGAACTTGAAAAATTAGGATAATTAGTACAGCGAATATTAGAGGAAGATGGAGAGCCTGATCGGATCGTACCTAACCACGCTTGTCGGTCGTGGCTCTCGTGAATCTCATCTGCTCCCCCACGGTCGCTGCAATGCCGCGTCTCTCCGCTCGCTAGTCTCGCTTCTCCCTCGCCTTTGCTCTTGCCGATCCTCGTGACCTTGCGCATCCCGTCCAAGCCGGCCCTAGTCGTCCTCAATGACCTCCTCCACGACTTCACCTGGTCGCCGGCAACTGCACCTTGTCCTCCTCGTGCTGCTCCTCGTTCAAGCTCCTCCTCCGGCTCCCCATCTGCCTCTTCCAAGCCTGTGTGACCGTGCTGGCCGCCATCGATCATGGAGTAGCCGGTAGTTGTTTTTTACATTCACCTGCTCGCGGACATCCTCGACAACATCGTGGGCCTGCTCGGATGCCGGCTGGTTCCGCGTCCCATCACCAAGGCCACAGCGGCGAGCGGAAGGATGCTATGGGAGATAATTTTCATCCATGAACACCACAACACCAGTCGCAAGGATGGATCTGCTTGTCAGCATTGCATGTAGTAAGAGAGACCTACGTGAAATCCTGATAACAAATATGTAAGCAAGTTCTTCGGCGGCCAGCTACCAATGACGTGCTCAAGGAAGGGCAGCTCCTCGTTCTACCAGCGAGAGAATGGCTGCATATTGAATTTGGTATGTTGGGTCTCGATCGGTACCTCTTTTTTACAGAGAATGGCCACATGCGATAGGAGTTTTTTTTATTTTTAAATATGAAATCGTACATGTCAAACAAAGGATAAGTATATTTCTTGAGAGACGTGTGTACGTTGGACTTTCCTGTTCAAAAGATTAAATCCACCGTACGTGACACAAACAATATCTAGGCTCATGCCAAAAACGTTGGACTCTAGATATCTCAATTTCTTTAGCCTTGCAACGATTAAATCAACCGTACATGACATAAAATATGTCCATGCTCGTGCCAATGTTACACCCTATGACATAATAAATTACAACTCCATCGATTAATCATAACCATAAATTTTAGATCTAACTGTCTTAATTATTCTGATGATGTGGATTAACGTGGTGTCTCTTATGGTGCCTCCAATTAGTAAATATAAGATTTACGTGAGTGATCCACAGATATGTACGCAACTTTCATTCAATTTGGGCATTTTCATTTGAGCAAGTCTGTTGCCTTAATAAAATCCATCTTTACGTACTGTTCTGTTTTGACAGATTCTGCCTTTTATTTCGCATTGCCTCTTTTGCTATGTTGGATGAATTTCTTTGATCCATTAATGTCCAGTAGCTTTATGCAATGTCCAGAAGTGTTAATAATGATTGTGTCACCTCTGAACAGGTTAGTTTTTATTGTGCACTAACCCTCTAATGAGTTGTTTCGAGTTTGGTGTGGAGGAAGTTTTCAAGGGTCAAGAGAGGAGGATGATATACTATGATCAAGAAGAGTGAAAGCTCTAAGCTTGGGGATGCCCCGGTGGTTCATCCCTGCATATTTCAAGAAGACTCAAGCATCTAAGCTTGGGGATGCCCAAGGCATCCCCTTCTTCATCGACAAATTATCAGGTTCCTTCTCTTGAAACTATATTTTTATAATTCGGCCACATCTTATGTACTTTACTTGGAGCGTCTGTGTGCTTTTATTTTTGTTTTGTTATTTTCATTCTCTGAATAAATACATGCTTGTGTGGGAGAGAGACACGCTCCGCTGGTTCATATGAACACATGTGTTCTTCGCTTTATCTTTTAGTGTTCATGGCGAAGGTTAAAACTGCTTCGTTCATTTTTTATATGGTTAGAAACGGAAAATGCTACATGTAGTAATTGGTAAAAGGTCTTGGATAATGTGATACTTGGCAATTGTTGTGCTCATGTTTAAGCTCTTGCATCATATACTTTGCACCTATTAATGAAGAAATACATAGAGCTTGCTAAAATTTGGTTTGCATAATTGGTCTCTCTAAGGTCTAGATAATTTCTAGTATTGAGTTTTGAACAACAAGGAAGACGGTGTAGAGTCTTATAATGTTTACAATATGTCTTTTATGTGAGTTTTGCTGCACCGGTTCATCCTTGTGTTTGTTTCAAATAACCTTGCTAGCCTAAACCTTGTATCGAGAGGGAATACTTCTCATGCATCCAAAATCCTTGAGCCAACCACTATGCCATTTGTGTCCACCTTACCTACCTACTACATGGTATTTCTCCGCCATTCCAAAGTAAATTGCTTGAGTGCTACCTTTAAATAATTCAAAATTTATCACCTCTTATTTGTGTCAATGTTTTATAGCTCATGAGGAAGTATGTGGTGTTTTATCTTTCGATCTTGTCATTTACTTCGACGGACTTTCACAATGGACTAGTGGCTTCATCCGCTTATCCAATAATTTTGCAAAAAGAGTCGGCAATGGGGTTCCCAGCTCCGATTAATTAACTTACATTAATAATTCTCTTCACATGTTTTGCTCTGATTCATCGAGTAAGCAACTTAATTTTGCAAATAGACACTCCTTCATGGTATGTGATTGTTGGAAGGCACCCGAGGATTCGGTTAGCCATGGCTTGTGTAAGCAAAAGGTTGGGAGGAGTGTCATCCATAAATAATGAAACTAAAGTACATGTGTAAACAAAAGAGAAGAGGGATGATCTACCTTGCTTGGTAGAGATAACGTCCTTCATGGGAGCCGCTCTTGAAAGTCTGGTTGATAAGGTAGTTAGAGTGCCCACTACCATTCGTTGACAACAACAAACACCTCTGAAAATTTTACTTTTATGCTCTCCTTATGTTTTCAAAACCAAAGCTCTAGCACAAATATAGCAATCGATGCTTTCCTCTTTGAAGGACCTTTCTTTTACTTTTATGTTGAGTCAGTTCACCTATTTCTCTCCACCTCAAGAAGCAAACACTTGTGTGAACTGTGCATTGATTCCTACATACTTGCATATTGCACTTGTTATATTACTCTATGTTGACAATTATCCATGAGATATACATGTTACAAGTTGAAAGCAACCGCTGAAACTTAATCTTCCTTTGTGTTGTTTCAATACCTTTACGTTGATTTATTGCTTTATGAGTTAACTCTTATGCAAGACTTATTGATGCTTGTCTTGAAGTACTATTCATGAAAAGTCTTTGCTTTATGATTCACTTGTTTACTCATGTCATTACCATTGTTTTGATCGCTGCATTCATTACATATGTTTACAAATAGTATGATCAAGGTTATGATGGCATGTCACTTCGAAATTATATTTGTTTATCGTTTACCTGCTCGGGACGAGCAAAAACTAAGCTTGGGGATGCTGATACGTCTCCGACGTATCGATAATTTCTTATGTTCCATGCCACATTATTGATGATATCTACATGTTTTATGCACACTTTATGTCATATTTATGCGTTTTCCGGAACTAACCTATTAACGAGATGCCGAAGGGCCAGTTCCTGTTTTCTGCTGTTTTTGGTTCCAAAATCCTAGTAAGGAAATATTCTCGGAATCGGACGAAATCAAGACCCAGCATCCTATTTTGCCCGGAAGCATCCAGAACACCCGAGAACCGCCAGAGAGGGGGCACAGGCCCACGAGACCATAGGCCGGCGCGGCCTGGGTGTGGCCCGCGCCACCCTATGGTGTCGCCGCCTCGTTGACCCTCTGACGCCGCCTCTTCGCCTATAAGAAGCCCCTCGACCTAAAACCTCGATACGAAAAAGCCACGGTACGAGAAGCCATCGCGAAGCCAAGATCTGGGGGACAGGAGTCTCTGTTCCGGCACGCCGCCGGGACGGGGAAGTGCCCCCGGAAGGCTCCTCCATCGACACCACCGCCATCTCCATCAACGCTGCTGTCTCCCATGAGGAGGAGTAGTTCTCCATCGAGGCTCGGGGCTGTACCGGTAGCTATGTGGTTAATCTCTCTCCTATGTACTTCAATACAATGATCTCATGAGCTGCTTTACATGATTGAGATCCATATGATGAGCTTTGTATCGCTACTAGTTGTGTGCTACTCATGTGATGTTATTAAAGTAGTCTATTCCTCCCTGCATGGTGTAAAGGTGACTAGTGTGTGCACCGTGTGGTTCTTGTCGTAGGCTATGATCATGATCTCTTGTAGATTGTGGAGTTAATTATCATTATGATAGTATTGATGTGATCTATTCCTCCTTCATAGTGTAATGTGGACAGTGTGTGCACTATGTTAGTTCTTGGTTTATTTTGCAATGATCTATTATGCTCTAAGGTTATTTAAATATGAACGTTGAATTGTGGAGCTTGTTAACTCCGGCATTGAGGGTTCGTGTAATCCTACGCAATGTGTTCATCATCCAACAAAAGAGTGTATGTAGCACATATGAGAAAGAGTTATTTATTATGCGATCAATATCGAGAGTGTCCACTAGTGAAAGTCTAATCCCTAGGCCTTGTTCCTAAATACTGCTATCACTGCTTGTTTACTGTTTTACTGCGTTACTACTGCTACCATATTACCACCATCAACTACACGCCAGCAAGCTATTTTCTGGCGCCGTTACTACTGCTCATACTTATTTATACCACCTGTATTTCACTATCTCTTCGCCGAACTAGTGCACCTATTAGGTGTGTTGGGGACACAAGAGACTTCTTGCTTTGTGGTTGCGGGGTTGCATGAGAGGGATATCTTTGACCTCTTCCTCCCTGAGTTCGATAAACCTTGGGTGATCCACTTAAGGGAAACTTGCTGCTGCTGTTCTACAAACCTCTGCTCTTGGAGGCCCAACACTGTCTACAAGAATAGAAGCTCCCGTAGACATCGGTCATCCCAAAAATAATGCCTCAAGTCATAAAAGAATTTCCTCCTTCTTTGAGAGCTGAAAAGGTTGGAGGCAAGTACTTGGATACAATAAAGTTAGCATAATCAGCGTACCAAGGGCTATCTCGTGAGCTCACCTTTATTACAGCCAATTGTTCATTTGGAAAACTATCATTAACAGGAACAGGATCATAAGCAATATTTTCCAATCTAGACAAATTATCAGCAACAGGATTATCAGCACCTTTCCTGTCTATAATATGTAAATCAAATTCTTGCAAAAGAAGCACCCATCTAATAATCCTTGGCTTAGCATCTTTCTTTTCCATAATGTATCTAATTGCAGCATAATCAGTATGAATCGTAACTTTTGAATCAACAATATAGGATCTAAACTTGTCACAAGAAAAGACTGCAGCTAATAATTCTTTTTCAGTTGTAGCATAATTTCTTTGAGCAGCATCAAGAGTTTTGCTAGCATAATGAATAACATTCAATTTTTTATCTACTTGCTGTCCAAGAACAGCGCCTACAGCAAAATCACTAGCATCACACATAATTTCAAAAGGTAATTTCCAATCAGGAGGTTCAACTACAGGAGCAGTTGTTAAGGCTTTCTGTAGAGTTTCAAAAGCTTCCTTACAATCATCATCAAAAACAAAAGGTACATCTTTTTGAAGAAGATTAGTAAGAGGCTTTGAAATCTTGGAGAAATCTTTAATAAATCTCCTATAAAACCCAGCATGACCAAGAACACTACGAATACCTTTAACATCCCTAGGATAGGGCATCTTCTCAATTGCTTCAACTTTAGCTCTATCAACTTCAATACCTCTCTCGGAAATTTTATGTCCCAATACAATTCCTTCATTAACCATAAAGTGGCATTTCTCCCAATTGAGAACAAGGTTAGTTTCTTCACATCTCTCCAAAACTTTATCAAGGTTTCGCAAGCAATTATCAAAAGAATTCCCATAGACAGAAAAATCATCCATGAATACCTCTACAATATCCTCACAAAAGCCATGAAAAATAGCAAACATGCATCTTTGAAAAGTAGCAGGAGCATTACATAAACCAAAAGGCATACGTCTATAAGCATAAGTTCCATAGGGACAAGTGAAAGTGGTTTTCTCTTGATCTTTAGTTTTAACGACAATTTGTGAAAACCCGAATAACCATCAAGAAAGCAAAAATGAGTATTTTTGGACAACCTTTCTAACATTTGATCAATAAAGGGTAAAGGGTAATGATCTTTCTTAGTAACCTTATTAACTTTTCGATAATCAATGCACATTCTATACCCTACAACTACTCTTTGAGGGATGAGCTCATCATTATCATTAGGCACAACAGTCATTCCTCCTTTCTTAGGAACACAATGCACAGGACTAACCCATCTACTATCGGCAATAGGATATATAATACCAGACTTCAAGAAGTTTTAATACCTCATTCCTTACCACATCCTTCATCTTAGGAATTAGACGACGCTGATGTTCAACAACGAGGCTTTGCATCATCTTCCATGTTGATAGCATGTTGGCAAATAGAGGAGAAATCCCCTTCAAATCATCAAGAGTGTAGCCAATAGCTCCTCGGTGTTTCTTCAATATTTCCAATAATCTTTCTTCCTCAAAATCTGAAAGCTTAGAACTAATAATAACAGGATATATTTTCTTATCATCAATATGAGCATACTTAAGATTATCAGGCAACGGTTTTAAATCAACAACAGGATCTTCCTTTGGTGGTGGTGTTGTACCTAAATCTTCAACCGGCAAGTCATGTTTAAGAATAGGTTGACGAAGGAAAATTTCATCAAGCTCATTTCTTTCTTCCCTAAAGACTTCACTCTCACTATCCTCCAAATGTTGCTGCAAAGGATTATTAGGAGCAAGAGCAATAGACGCACACTGTTCAACTCTAAAATCATTATTAGGCAAATCAGCTTTATAAGGAGTTTCGGAAAATTTAGAGAAGTTAAACTCATAAGATTCACCAGCAAATTTAGTCACAATTTTTTACTTCTTGCAATCTATAACAGCTCCACAAGTATTTAGAAAAGGTCTACCAAAAATAATAGGACAAGACTTACTAGCAGCAGAACCAAGTACTAAGAAGTCAGGAGGATATTTAATCTTACCACATAGAACTTCCACATCTCGAACAATACCAATAGGAGAGATAGTTTCTCTATTAGCTAGCCGAATAACCACATCAATATCTTCAAGTTCACAAGAACCAATTTCATGCATGATCTCCGTATAAAGCTCATAAGGAATGGCACTAATACTTGCACCAATGTCGCATAAACCATAATAACAATGATCACCAATTCTAACGAGAGCATAGGAACACTAGCTTTCCTAGACTTATTAGGATGCGAAACAATATTAGAAGCATCTTCACAGAAAATAATATGACCATCTTCTACATTTTCAGTCACAAGATCTTTAACTATTGCAATAGCAGGCTCAACTTTTATTTGTTCTTCAGGTTCTATGGGTTTCTTTGCACTTTTATTAACCGCACTAGTTATAACAGAGTACTCCTTCATTTTAGCAGGGAAAGGAGTATTTTCAATATAAGCTTCAGGAAGAATATGATCAACAATTTTAATTATAGCACATTTATTTATAGATGAATCAGTTTTATCTTTATAAGGCCCATGATACTTATCAAAATTCTTCCTAGGCAATTCAAAGTGAGAAGCAAAAGCTTTATAAAAATTTGCAACGACTTGAGAATCAAGACCATAAGTAGCACTCATATTACGAAATTTATCAGTATCCATAAAAACTTCAATGCATTTATAATCATAGTTTATACCGACTCTCTATCTTTGTCGTTCTCCCATCCTTCAGTATTCTCCTAGATCTGATCAAGAAGGTCCCTTTTAAACTCTTCTTTGTTGCGTGTAAATGATCCAGAACAAGAAGTATCCAGCAAAGTCTTATCTTGAAAAGACAGTCTTGCATATAAATTATCAATAATAATATTACCAGGAAGCTCATGAATGGGGCATTTGAGCATTAAAGACTTCAATCTCCCCCATGCTTGGGCAATACTCTCTCCATCATGAGGCCAGAAATTATATATGAGGTTCCGATCTTTGTGAATTTCACTTGGAGGATAGAATTTAGAATAAAATAAAGGCACAATGTCCTCCCAATCAAGAGAATCCCTATTCTTCAGCAATTTATACCAATGCGCTGCTTTACCAGACAGCGATATAGAGAATAGTTTCTTCCTAACTTCATCCATAGCAATACCTGCACATTTGAATAACCCGCATAATTCATGTAAAAACAGTAAATGATCTCCAGGATGGACAGTTCCATCCCCTTCATAGCGGTTATCCACAACACGTTCAATAATTTTAATAGGTATTTTGTATGGAACCTCTTTCTCACCTAGCGCCTCATCCACTACCTTTGCAGTAGTAGTAGATTTTCCAAAGAGGAATTCAAGAGAAGACCTCTCCATAATGAATTATAGAAGCAGGCAGAAATAAAAAACAGCATGTACAGTAAAAGTTTCCCTTACCGATTCCACTTACCAATAGCGCTTCACTCCCCGGCAACGGTGCCACAAAATAGTCTTGATGACCCACAAGTATAGGGGGTGTATCATAGTACTTTCGATAAATAAGAGTGTCGAACCCAACGAGGAGCAGAAGGTGCTGACAAGCAGTTTCGATGAAGGATTCGCTTGTAAATGCTCACGAGACAAGTATTCGGGGGGTTTTGATATAGCAGATGAATAAAGTACAAGTAAGTAAAGTGCGAGAGAAATAATTGCAGCGAGTGGCCCAATCCTTTTTAGCACAAAGGACAAGCCGGTTTGTTTACTTATAATGACCAAACGTTCTTGAGGACACACGGGAATTTAGTCTAGTGCTTTCGCTTCATATAGCTGATTAATCTTCATTGTTTTGATAAGTGTTTTGTGGGTGAACCTATGCTAATGCACCGCCCTTCCTAGGACTAATACATACTTGTGATTATACCCCTTGCAAGCATCCGCAAATACAAGAAAGTAATTAAGATAAATCTAACCACAGCCTTAAACTATGAGATCCTGCTATCCCTCCTGCATCGATATACCAACGGGGTTCGGGTTTCGTCACTCCGGCAACCCCGCAATTAGCAAACGAATACAAGATGTATTCCCCTAGGCCCATAAATGGTGAAGTATCATGTAGTCGACGTTCACATGACACCACTAGAAGAATAACACCACAACTTAAATATCATAACATTGAATATTAACCAACATAATTCACTACTAACATTTAGACTTCACCCACGTCCTCAAGAACTAAACGAACTACTCACGAGACATCATATGGAACATGATCAGAGGTGATATGATGATGAATAACAATCTGAACATAAACCTTTGTTCAATGGTTTCACTCAATAGCATCAATAACAAGTAGAAATCAATACCGGGAGAGTTTCCCCTATCAAACAATCAAGATCCAACCCTAATTGTTACAGCGGTGACGAGGTGCAGCGGTGGAGATGGTGGTGATGATGATGAAGATGATGGTGATGATGATCCCAATGATGTCCAGCTCGATGACGATGACGATGGCGTCGATTTCCCCCTCCGGGAGGGAATTTCCCCGGTGGATTTCAGCCTGCTGGGAGAGCTCTTTTCTCTCTGGTGTTTTCCGCCCCGCAGAGGCGACTGTGACTCTTCGCGATTATTCTCCGGAGCTTAGGTTTTCGGGACGAAGAAGTACGCGAAGGAGAGGAGGCCAGAGGGGGCTGTGGGCCCCCTCCCCACAAGGCGGCGCGGCAAGGCCTGGGCCCGCGCCGGCCTATGGGGGGCCCATGGCGGCCCTCCTCGGCTCCTCCTTTTGGCTATCTTCGTCTTCTGGAAAAATAGGATTTTCAGTATAATTCCCGTCAGTTGTTGATCTTCCGAAATATTGCATTCTGACGATGCTTTTTCCAGCACAATCCTGACTCCGGTGCGCGATTCTCCAATAACCATGAAACATGCAATATAGATGAAATAACATAAGTATCATCTCTAAATATGAAAAGATATCAATGAATAACAGTAAATTATGATATAAAATAGTGATGCAAAATGGACGTATTAGTGGGATGACATGGTGCACCAGTTCCCACAACATGGGGTCACCCAAGGGTTGTGGGCCCACTTTGTGGCCTGGGTAGAGCCGTTTTGCACACATAAACCATGTGTGCGGGCTCCCGTGCGGTAGCTAGGCAAGGAGCACATGCTTTCTTCCATGGATGGTGATGTAAGTGGTGTTTGCATTCCATGCTGAAGCAGATCCCAAAAGATGGGACCACTATGCACACACACCGTCAGACGATCCACTGTTTTGACACCTTTTTCTGACAAGAACCCTATATTTCAGGGGTCTACACCACATGAACATGGGCATTCACACATGCAAAACCCTGAACCCATGGCTTGGAGTGGGTGGGATGACATGGTGCACCAGTTCCCACAACATGGGGTCACCCAAGGGTTGTGGGCCCACTTGTGGCCTGGGTAGAGCCGTTTTGCACGTAAACCATGTGTGCGGGCTCCCGTGAGGTAGCTAGGCAAGTAGCACATGCTTTCTTCCATGGATGGTGATGTAAGTGGTGTTTGCATTCCATGCTGAAGCAGATCCCAAAAGATGGGACCACTATGCACACACACCGTCAGACGATCCACTGTTTTGACACCATTTTTTGACGAGAACCCTATATTTCAGGGGTCTACACCACATGAACATGGGCATTCACACATGCAAAACCCTAAACCCATGGCTTGGAGTGGGTGGGATGACATGGTGCACCAGTTCCCACAACATGGGGTCACCCAAGGGTTGTGGGCCCACTTTGTGGCTTGGGTAGAGCCGTTTTGCACGTAAACCATGTGTGCGGGCTCCCGTGCGGTAGCTAGGCAAGGAGCACATGCTTTCTTCCATGGATGGTGATGTAAGTGGTGTTTGCATTCCATGCTGAAGCAGATCCCAAAAGATGGGACCACTATGCACACACACCGTCAGACGATCCACTGTTTTGACACCATTTTCTGACGAGAACCCTATATTTCAGGGGTCTACACCACATGAACATGGGCATTCACACATGCAAAACCCTAAACCCATGGCTTGGAGTGGGTGGGATGACATGGTGCACCAGTTCCCACAACATGGGGTCACCCAAGGGTTGTGGGCCCACTTTGTGGCCTGGGTAGAGCCGTTTTGCACGTAAACCATGTGTGCGGGCTCCCGTGAGGTAGCTAGGCAAGGAGAACATGCTTTCTTCCATGGATGGTGATGTAAGTGCTGTTTGCATGCCATGCTGAAGCAGATCACAAAATATGGGACCACTATGCACACACATGGTCAGAGTAGCGCGGCCAGGGTGGAAGAAAGTTGAGGAGGAATTTCGTGAAGCTTGTCATGCATATTTATCTACTTTTTAGTTTTATCGTGTTTATTTAAAATGCCTTGTTTTTATATATTGTACCGTGTCGTGTCCCTGGACTTATACTATGTAACGACGGTGGTACTTGTTTACATCCTTATTTATGTAAGTGACATATTTATGTAATCTAAGTCAGTCTTTATGTGTGTTCAAACCTGTTCGTCCTCAAATGACTACTATTTCTTGTACCAAATTGTTTACAAAACCCAACAAAAAAAACAAAAAAATTCTAATCCACTAAGACAAGAATTTTAGGTATTTTCAACTTTTTAAGTTGTTATTCATATATATTACAAATTTAGTGTTAAGATTCATATTGAATTATCTATTTCATATTCAATTAGTGAATTAGTGAATTGTATATAATAGACTACACAAAGATCTCTGTGTTGAAAAATGTACAAACATGGGTTTAATAACCTAACGGAAGTGATAAAATGACTATAGATACCTTTCTTACTTGTAAGTGTCAGTATGTTTCTATCCGTCCCACTGGTTACCAGACAACCCCTGCGAGATGACTTCCCACGAGGTCTGCGGTTGGAGTCGCGGCAACACCCTTTTTTGCTTCATTTTTTTTTTGATATTTAATATGTACCACATGAACTTGCCTAATGGGCCTAATTTGGTTGGAGATGGCCCATTAGTCAAATCTAGATTGGGCTATCCGCTGCGATTATTGTTGCTGTCAAATGAGATAGTTGTTCCTGTTTTATATGTACCACCAGAACTAGCCTAATGGGCCTAATTGGATGGTGTTGGCCCATTAGTCAAGTCTAGATTGGGCTGCTGTCTGCTGCGAGTGTTGTAGCTGTCAAATGAGATATTTGTTGTTGTTGAATGAGAGATTTGTTGCTGTCAAGTATCACATAAGATAACAACTCCACACTACTGCCAACACGCCGTCTTTATTTTAGATTACCAGAGGTTTTCCTCCATTTTCACTGGAAAATACCTTATCAATTATGTACAAAACGTCAGCAACACAATTGAGCAAAACTGACAATACATTTCCTATAATCAAACGCTTACTTTGGCAAAATCTTTGTCACTACATCATGCTAACAGGCTAGATCAACAACAGCAAATAGAACATGCTTACCTAGCATCCAAGCACACAACAGGGCCAAGCATGCATAACACATCAGCATATGTAGTAAGCACAACATACACATGCTTAAACACTAAGCATACTTAATTAGAAACATAGTTCAACACAGCATTAACCAAGTTTCAACACCACAAGTACGACAGAGTTTAACACAAACACACAACTAAAGGAAGTAGGCATCCGGTAGGCAGGCAGGTCGGCAGGCAGGTAGGCAGGCAGGTCGGCACCATCCTCCGCATGCTCCTACTGCCTGGGGGCGTACTTCTTGAGGAACAGGCCGTAGGCGGCATGCTTGGCCCTGATGTGTGAGGGTGTCTGCCCGCTGCCAACACCAGTGTAGGTGGCATGCTGGTACATGCCGAGGAAGTCCGTCGGCATTCCTTGCGGCTGCACCAGGGGCACTTGGACCTCCCTGGGCCAAGAAGGTAGCGAATCTCCCCAGACCTAAGCCTGCGGAGAACATGCCTACTCTTCCGGTCCCTATCCTCCCGGTCAGAACCGACTTCATCCGAAGGATCCTCCTGTTAAATGAAGTAAATTAGGTTAATTAGCTGCTATTGCATACAAACAATGTAATGACTATAAATAGAAAAGGAATGAAAACAATGCAAAGTAATTATTTGTATAAATGCACATTAGTTAGTAACTATACATACCATATCTAATTTAAACAAAAACTAGTGTTTGGAATGGAACAAGTGGCAATACCACTTGGTTAGCAAAAGAAAGGCCTAGGTGGAGATAATCATTAGGTTGACAAGCCAAACCATTGCATCTGCCCAAGCAGCTCACTCATCTGGTGACTCACCACTAGGTGAAAGAGGTGAAGACACACATGCAATGCCCAGGGCATTACTGCCGACCTAGCAAGCCACAAGGCTTGCTATAAAAAGCACATTGCCCAACAGATAAGCTTGTACATCACCAAAGGACTCAACATCAACATCTGCAGTTCATCAGTTCATCCACAAACCAACCATCACTGGAACACCATGGTGACATAAAACTGAAGAACAACATCCGGAGCTAGGAGGAGAAGGGCAAGCTTTAACCACAAGATCAAGCAAACCATCACGAGAAGAAAAACACTATGTCTAGAAGGCTGGAGAAAGGTATACTTGATACCTGGAAAGGATCCGGAGGATCCAATCCATCAATATGCATGCTCAAATCACACCAATGAGCGAGATGCTCAAAAGGTATTAGTCATCACTTCGTATAGACCAAGTGATGCTAGCAATATTTGAGGCAAACAAAAACTTGGAGTGCCCAGTAGATGCGGATATGCAAAATAGTATGAAATACAAGCATATCCAAGTATAAACCAGATACACACAAAGCTTTGACAGCCACATACACCACCTAGCACCACCTAGCTATTAAACCATCAGAAACCCTTATTTTCTTCATAAAACAATCATAGTGGCATTCATATGTATGATACCCGACTGTGAGGATGTCTATTAATAAAAACCAACAAATTATCCATCAAGGTGAGCAACCAGTAGCAGTAGCAAGAGCTACTGAGGTCATATCAAACCTAGTAAGCCACAGCCATAGCATCAATCATCATAATATGGACAGATTCAGATTGTGATGAATATTAATCCAACAATAGTTGGCATCCATCCATTCTTTTCAAACAAATTGAATCATTACCAATACACAGTTCATCAATAAAGAATTCCAGTGATTATCCTTACACAGCAAGCAACCATAGTTCAATTAGTAACAATAACAACACCAAATGATCAAGTTTACAGTAGCATGACTTGCACATGACACTCTAGTGAAGGCAAAGCTCCAGTCAAGAAATCAAGGCTTCCATGCAGTGATTAACAGGCAACATCTGCAAGTATTGGAGCCACATTTCAACTTCTGTGTCCATACAATGTAGTAGCAGTTAATCTAAAACCTGTCTAGACATCAATTGCAACCAGGCACAAGTGATAAGTGAATCATCCAGTGCCTAGAACCATATAATTGCTAGGAACCAGTCATAATAGCAAGCTAATCAAACTAGATAGCCTTATTGATCAGCAGATAGGGATTACGAGGAACCCAACCAAGCAAGAACCTGAGATGAACACTTGAGCAAGTTCAAATTCATCTCTGGAACTACTAGAAATATCAAAATGGCTTCGTACTACAAGAAATTCACAGCATATAGACTAGCCAAATAGAGGATTTCGTAGAAGCTTGTGAGCGAGCAAGGCATTCCTGCATGTCGTCGGGGTCGGCGGAGAAATTTACCTCGGACGGGTCGGCGGAGTCGGATTCATCGAAGGTGGGCACGTCGTCGGGGCTGTTGATCTTGAGCCCCGCCTCCTTCCTCTCCTGCCTCTCCCGGTTCTTCTTGTTCTTCTTCTTGCGCTGCCGCATCTGCGCCTCCGTCTCGTGCGCACGCTTCTTGCTCGCCGGTGCAGCCACCGTGGAGCCGAATCTTGCCGTCTGGTCCCAAGCGGAGCTCAGATCTGGGGCAGCTCCGGCCGCCGATGGTGTGGCCAACTGGCTGTCCTCAACCGCTGCCTCCTTGCCCTTCCCCTCCTTCCCCCTCCCCCTCTCCATGGACGAGCGCGAGCACGAGCGAGAGCGAGAGCGAGCTGTGCTGTTCTTGACCTAGGGTTTTTTCCCGATTTGGGGATTGCTTTGGATGGATGTGTTGAAGAGGACAGGGGAGAAAGATTTATATATCTCGGCGGTTCCGTCGTGGCCGCGCGTGGACACGTAGGCGTATAATACATAGCTGTATGGGTTATACGGGCTTGTACGTGGGCTGATACGAACCCAGCCAAACCCGAAGTACACATGAGGTGACGATCATGCCCCCAGACCCGAAGCGGTATGAACGAATCCTAATCGTCCATGTGTTTTCGCGATTTGGCGAGTTTGTGGTGGGTGCGTACAGAAGCAAAAGCGAAAAGTAAAACTCACGAAGGAGATTGGATGGCCGTGGACCAGCATGTGCAGTATGCTTACATCATGGAGCTACCAGTGCGTTGGGCAGATGGAAACCGAGCGGTGGCCTTCCATGCTTGTGCTGATCTGGTTGTACTGAAGCGACTACATGTGACTGCTTCCTTTGTACATGCCCTAAGTTAGTCATCAGAAAACAAATACAGCTACAGGGAGCGAAAGATGTAGCCGCATCCTGTCTTAACAGGATTTTTTTTTTTTTGCGGAAACAGAAGATAATATTACTTTCACGTTCTTACAGAAAGATCTAGAAGTACAAGAAAATTACGAAGAGACCCTTCTTCTATCCTAACTAAGGCGACGAACTAGAGCCGTCGGTGACGCGCTGCTACCTCTGCTCCGCCTAAGGACTTGGATAGGAGCCAACCCGTGGCAGCTGGGAAGTCGTCGATCGCCGGATCCGCAGATCCTACTCGCAGGAACACCGTCGTCGTCGCGCTGGAGGTCAACATCGTCTTCATCTTCAGCTTTCGGATCCTTCGCCACATCGGATCCGGCCGGGGCAAAAACGAGCGTACCAGATCCGCAGATCGGCGGGCTCGGGGAGGTCGGCCGCCTCACGAAGAAGCTCCGAGGAGAACCGCCGCAAGAGGGGCAGTCGGCCGACAGCAAAACCCGCACCGATGCCACCTCCACCTCCATGGCGCCGCTGGCCGGGAACCTATCAAACCCTACGCTGTGTACAGGCCGGGATCTACGATTTCCCGAACCTCCCGCCGCCGGAGTGGCCGCCAGAGGTGGAGAAAATCCCAGATCACCGGCGAGTGAGGTGGGTTAACAGGTGGCTCTCACAAATCGCCTCTCATCGCTAGAGTGACAGGAGACAGGGGGCGTCCGGTCCTAACAGGTTTTGATTGCATAACCTCTAGGAATCGGATGCCGATTTGTTGCTTCTGATCGGACCAGTAAATAACCGTAGGATTGGAAGGAGCCGGACCACACGATCTTAACAAGGCAAACAAGACCTGATCGTCAATTTCCATTAATTGAGGACTGATTGCATGTTTCCTACACAGATCCTGTAACTGACCCCGTTAATGTAGCCAACAACTCCGGTGTGCAGCCTCGGCTGGTGTACGTGATTTTAGGAACAAATTTGAATGCTTCCATCTAAACGGCTTCCGTGATGCACGCCCGTACTATCCAAATTTATCTCTTGTTAATTGGAGATAATTTTGGAAAATTACGTGTTATTTGCAACTAATAAAATGCACGTCCGTACATGTTTCTTTAGTCACAATTATTTTTGTGCCGAGGTAATATTTTTTTTCTACACTGGAAGCACCGTTTCGTGGAGAAATGCTCTTACTATTTCTTTTGAATATAATCATGGCAGATCCAACTATTTCTTTCAGTAATGAATTATTTTTACTGTCATGATTAGGCATGATTCAAAGAATTTGGGATGTTGATTCAAAAGAATTGGCGATGATGCTTCAAAAAAATAACTATTTGCTTCCATCGAATGGAAAATTTTGCTCCACGGATAAGACATTTTAGTCTAAAATCACATTTTTTACAAGATAGGAATGGAAAATGTGTACACTAATTTTTCTATTTTTTATTGTATGCTTCCCAATTAAGTACAGATGGTATGCATGCCGTTCGAGTCGGCGAAGCACAATTTCTAGAAGATCTATGACAACTATTTTCATTCATTATGCTACTTCTTTCCTACTTGTTTCCTTCTGATGGTCATTGTGCTTCATTCAGATGGTGGTTATGCTTCCTTCATGGCTTCATACCCATTGGTTGATTTGGCCCGCTTTGTTTCGATGGTCATTGTGCTTCATTCATATGGTGTTAGTGCTTCCTTTGTACGCCACCGGTCAATCCTGGCATTCTACTTTCCAATGTCACTATGCTTCATTCAGTTTGTGGTAGTGCTTCATTTAGATGGTGGTCATGCTTCACAAGTTTGCTTCTAGAACAATGAAACGATTACATTTTGTATACTTCTTACAGTTTATCCTTCATGTAGATAACCAAATTGGGCCTCCTTCATGTAGCAAAAGGGTGGACTAAAAAAAAAGAATTTTGAATAGCACGTTATTTGGCATTTACATTACAGTTTGCATACTTCTTACACAACATGCATATGCCATCCACAATGAAAAGAGAATTCTCAGATGTGATAACAGGCACCGTTTGGAAAACAAAAATGAGAAATATAAAAACCACGTGGAAATGTTTAAAACTCCGTTACAAACGGAGGAAGCTCGCTGCAGTGCATCTTACTTAGGAAGCATATGAAGGAGATATAGGAATCATGAATACAAACTTAAGAAACATGACTGTATTGCCAATCAGGTAAGCACATATTGCATATATATATGAAGCAACAGGCCTCTATGGCAAATAAACATTGCTATCAGCGCATTTGGGAAACCTAATGGAAGCATAGAGATTTATAAATGAAAATCACCATGTCGCTGCTGCAAAGATGTAGGTAATGGTAATGTTTAAAATTTGATCGAAAACTTGAAGCGAGTATACAGACTGAGGAAGCCAGTGTAGGAGATACAAGAACAATGGATATATTTTTCCCACAAAAAAAACATATATAGATATATTCAGAAGCATAGCTGTATTTGCCAATCAAGTAAGCACATGTTGCATATATACACATATTAGGCACCGGGTCTCTGTAGCAATCTAATACTGCTATCACAGTACTTGGGAGTCCTAGCGGAAGCTTATAAACGAAAATATACATGGTGCCGCTGCAAAGATGTAGGTGACCAAAATCTAGGGCGAATTGGACCTGACTGGTGCCCAAATGTGCTCGTGCGCGAAGTGGGCTTCCACAACCATGTGCCCCTTGGAGCTTGGTGATAGCCTTGATAGGTATTCGCGCCGGCCACCACAGTAGAGAAGGGCCGGTAGGCGCACCTACGGAGGAAGCAATGAGCGACGGGCGACTGTTTCCGATGCGCCGTCGAACCAGATGAAGGCGGAGGTGTCGGCCTGGATGGGAGGATGCGGCGCGGTGAGGACAGATGAAGCGAGCTGAGCAGGGTCGTCGTCTCGCTGGCGGCCGGCGGGTATCGAGTTGGGGAAGGCATTTTCGGAGGTGACGCGGAAGATCAATAACTAACCATAAATATGGCGATTTCAGGTTGGCAAATTGCATGGTTAACGGGAGGAAAAAAAGGAGACGAAACAGCCGTACGATGAAGCTGAGATGGAAGGCGCCGAATCGGTCCGATATTTGTTTCCCATCGGACTCCTACGTATAGTGTTATTTGCATCAAGCAAAGAGCATGACTTGGCACGCTTAATGATAAGTAAAATACGTGCTAGGTCAGTGAACTTGTGGTACACTTCGATTTGGTCCATGTATTTAGCGAACTTGCAGTTACGCTCACTTACAGCTGGGTAAGGGCAGACCGGCCCGAACGACACAGCCGAAAATCCCGGGCCAGGCCGGATCTGGCTTGCATTTCGGGCTGGGCTCGGGCATGATTTTTGAGCCGAAACGTTGGGCCGGGCCAGGTTTGCAGTTTTCACACTTTAGGTAAGGTTTAGGCCAGGATTTTGCCTGTTGGGGCTGGGTTTGGCTCGATTTATAGGTCCAATAGTCGGGACGGGCAGGCCGGACTCGCTTGACATTTTAGGTTCGGGCTTTTTCAAGCTTGGCTCAAAGCCCAGCCCAGCCCGGCCCGAGTTTTGCCCAGGTGTACGGTCACTGGTCACTGCAGCTGTCTCACGTACGGTAACCGTCATATGTGGACGCGTGGCAATGTGGAGGAGCTCACCCTGGCGGTGAGAGTTGTTTTTGACAGAGTGCACCTTCCTATGACAAATGAAATTTTGGCAAAAAAAAAAAGAAACCACCTGGTAAAATGAATTATCAAAAAGGACAATATGTGAGTAGAATTAGCGGAAAAGACAATCTCCGACGTTGCGGCAGCATCCCTAGCCAACACGTGGGCTGCCGTCCGCTCGACGTTCGCTCAGTCGAGCATGGCGGGCCATTCCTCCCCAACCTAAGGCGGCAGTAGTACATGGCGGCTGCCTCCACCAGGTGTGGCGGCACGCTCTCTCACAGGAGACATGGTCTGCCATCCTGCCACTGACTATGCTACTGACGTTGCTGATTCCCATATCTCGATGCGACGCAACCCTGAGATTCTCCCTCAATTTCATATTTTTGTGAAAGTTGTATAGGAAATAGACCACCCAGAAGCATATTGGTGTAGGATTTCTATGTTGATGCAACAAATAGACCACCAACAGTTGTCGAGGGTACTCCTCGGCATGCCCTCCGTATGGGGCTTAGGGTAGATCGAATCCTGTAGGCTGACACGAGACATCGGTTATCAAACAAGCGGGGAGAGCGATTTACCCAGGTTCGGGGCCCTCGATGAGGTAAAACCCTTACGTCCTGCCTGTCTGATCTTGATTATGAAAATATCGGGTTACAATAGGGTGCCGAAGGTTTCGGCTATGATCTCGTCGAGAGACTAAGTTCTGTAGGGACCTAGCTCTAGATTTGCGGTGGCTATTATTGCTAAGATTGCGCGTGTCCTCGGCAGCCTCTCTCCTGGCCCTTATATTGGGAGTCAGGTCTCGAGAGATCTGTCCGGGTACGACTAGGTTACAAAGGGTCGTAGTTCTAAACTTTTCTTGTATTCTTCATCTCATTGTCTTGTTCTTCAAGGATTCTTCTTCGGCACCGATGTAGTGGCCCACCTTGCCATCGAGTGCCCTCATGGGCCCCTGGTTGAGCCGCAAGAGGTAGTGCAATATTAGTTACCCGAAAACTAATGCCCACATCAGTAGCCCCCGAGTGCTTGGCCGAAGATACTTCGGGCAGGGACTAAAGCATGCCTTCTGTCGAATATTCTCCTTAGTCGACAGGTCTTGTCCTCCTTGTAGCAGCAGCGTCTTCTTTTATCGGGTGTGCGTCCAGCACTCCCGATGGGAGTAGCCCCCGAGTCTAGGTATGGATGCTGGCAACCGTGCGTAGACTCAACATTTTTCTTCTGCCGAAGTTTCCTTCATCTTGTTACGGTCATCCGATATCTCTCCTTTTATCGGGTCTTCATTTTTTCCAAGCAAGATTTAGTACGTAAGGGATATTGAGTAACATGCCCGGTTTTTACCGGTTAACTGCCGATGGCAAAACAACATTACTCTACACAGAATCAAGTCCCCGGGCATGACCCTGGGCCGTGCAAAAACCTTCGAGTTCATAACTTTTATCGGGTGTGCACTCAGTGCTCCTGATAGGAGTAGCCCCCGAGTCTGAGCGCGGATGCTTGCAACCGAGTGCAGACTTTAGCCCAAATCTCTTGAACCTTTCTTTAGACACTTTCCGATGTAATCTTTCTTGTAAATACTCTTCGATCCCAAACTATATCGGGTGTGCGTCCAGCGCTCCCAATGGGAGTAGCCCCCGAGTCTAGACGTGGATGCTTGCATACGTGTGTAGACTCAAGTCGAACCACTCGATAGTTTTAATTTCCTTCGGATGCTCCATGTGTAATCGATACTTCTGATGACATCATTGGTGACGTAGCAACTGTTGCGATTTGATTGACACGACGTGACCTGACGGGTCCACCCTACTTCTGCGCGGTCAGTTTAGGAAATGACAAGTGCTTGTGCATTGACCAAGGCGCCCCTTCGATTTCCGCGCGTAGTGGGGGTAATGGGCCGCCGGTTTTGTTTCTCTTGCTTGGACACGTGTACGATCAGATCCTCGTCCACCTCCCCATGATTGCTGGAGTTATGGCCACGATTCCCCAACAGTCCTCGCTATAAATAAAGGCCCTTTCACTATTTTCACTTTTTACGCCTCCGTACTGATCATCTTCCTCCTCAATCTCTTCTCTCACCACTGTTCCTTCTTCCAAGAACTCGAGCATCATGGGCAAAAGGAAGGGAACCGCTGAACCAGGCACTTCGTCAGGCGCTGGCAAGGTCTGCCACGATTGGCGCGCCTCCACCATCTCAAACCATGATGTGAACAAGCTGTGCACGCTTGGCTTCCTCTCATCATCCGACGATGACATTCGCCTCCCAGGTTCATCTTCTCGCCCAAGGCCTCCCAAGGGCTTTACTGTTATGTTCGTCGCCTTCTTATTTCGTGGGCTTTCGCTTCCTGCCCACGAATTCCTTCGCTCCATTCTCTTTTTCTATGGGATTCAGCTCTGGCAGCTGACCCCAAATTCCATCCTACATCTTTCCATTTTTGTCACTTTGTGTGAGGCGTTCTTTGGCATAGACCCTCATTGGGGCTTGTGGAGGAAAATCTTCTACGTCAAACGCCACAATGGCAATGACGGTCCTCCCGTTATTGGTGGCGTCGGTTTTGTCGTTAGAAAAGAGGCTGACTACCTCGACTTCGCGATGAAGGAATCAGTCCAGGGCTGGCGACAGAAATGGTTCTACCTGCGAGACACTCCAGTAGTTGGACGACGCTCCAACTTGCCCCTGTTTGAAGATGTCCTAGTGGCTACGCCAAAGTAATCCTGGCGGAACATCTTGACTATCGAAGAAAGTGCCACAGCCGATCAACTGTTCGAAAAGGTCTTGGACCTGAAGAATGCAGGGGGTCTGACGATGTGCGGTACTGAGGTGTTCTCGGTGTTTCTAAAACGTCGGGTGCAACCATTGATGTCTCGTCCTCACCAGCTGTGGTTGTTCGTCGGCAAGGATGATAAGTCGAGAGTTAGCTCAGTCGATCCGTCCGACGAGGAACTCCGTGACGAGGTGCGGCGCCTTACTCGTTTCAGCTACAAGGACGACATTGTCCTGACTCCGGCTCGCCCTCCATTTGATTTCAAACATCTTCCTATCGAGGTAATCTTCTTCGCACTTGTTCCAAATGTTGTTTTTATTTCCTTATTCGAACTTTTAACAATTTATTTTTCTGTCGGCAGGCCTCCACCATTGCTCAGTGCTACCCTCCTACACCCGAAAGTGGGGTAGAACTAGAGGATGATGAGGATGATTCGGAGGAAACTGAAGATGCACAACACGCTCTCGAGGATAGCGACGTCCAGGAGGACAAAGCTCCTGAGGAAGATGCTCGCATTAGAGCTATGCAGCGCAGGAGGATCAACGAAGACTTGATGACAACGGCTGAATCAAGTCCTAGCGGACAAGATGATGATGTCGATGAAACTGCATCGCCTCCTTCAGCTGCAAAAAATTCGACATGCTTCTTCGCTGTCGAAGATGACCTAGACCTGTGAGTCTCCGCTTTCCCCTTCATAACTAGCTTCCTTTAAATCATCTAACGTTGTATTATTGTTTCCAAGCAGTTCTGACGATGATGATGAAGTCCCTCTCGCAAAGAGGATCAAGTTAATTTCTGAAAGGACTGAGTCAGCTAAGGAGTCGTATCCTTCGCCTGCTGATCCAGCGCCACCTTCAAGGACGACCGTGGCGAAGGTTCCTGTATCGAAGGTTAACCCTTCTGCCGGTGCTCCTTCTCCTCCAACTGCTCGTGATCACGTAAGTAAACCGCTTAGCTTAATATTCCTTTATGATGAATTCCCGAGTTTGGCTGAGATTCTTCATCTTCTTGTCTTGCAGCCGATTGTTGCCACAGTTGATGATGTGGTAGATTTCGCTGACCAATTTAATCGCCTTGAGTCAGAAAATGCTCAGCTTCGAAAGGCCATCAAAGTTTCGGCTGATCAAGTGCTGGAGGCTAACAAGCTTACAGCCGATGTTCAGAATGAAAACACCTTGCTGAAAGATGAGCTAAAGAAGCTGAAGAAGAAAATGAAGGATGAGGAAGAGGCCAGACGCGAGGCTGCCATTGCAGCCGATGAAAAAGAAGGCGCTCTCCGGGAATCGATCACGAACTTGTTGAGTAAGTTCCTTTTTGCATGGTATCTTTCCAATACTATCTTCTGGATTGCTTATTCGCGTCTTTCCACATGCTGTCGATATGCCTATCAATCGTGCTCGCAAGCTTCGGGAGGATTCAATGTCTAACGCCCTTTCGCTTGCTACTGACTCCAATGTCCAAGTCCTTGGCCTTTTGCAAAAAACCAAGGGGGCACTGTCGAGGTTATTCTCGATGATATTCCCGAAGGTGAGCCAAAAGAAGACCCTTGGCGAAATGGCGGACACTTTCTTCGTCGACTCTTCTGAGGCTATAGAGGTACTTAAGCGACGCTCCCGTCTATTTGGGGCGGTTCTTACTTTCCAACTACTGATGGGGCATGGGCTGAGTTCAGATTTGGAGAAGTTATCTAAGGCACTGCCCGTAGATGACAACAATTGCCTAGTCAGTCTTTAGCCTTTCAAACAGTCGGCAGTGATCTGTGCTAGCCAACTTCTCAAGCTAGTCGATGAAGAGAAGACCAAAGCTGCGCCTAAGGCTGCACCTGATTCATCATCGACTCAACCTTGAAATATCTCTTGCTCCATTATTGTATTAAACATGATGTAGTTTAGTCTAGCTTTGCTTTATACTGGCTCTGTAACCAGTATCAACAATCTTTTGGATGTAATATATGTGCTCCCGATGAGAGTTTTTATTCATGCTCTTCTGAGTTGGAAAAATTGTGCTGCAGATTCCTTCAACCTCTTCTCGTGCTGACTTTTCTTTGAATCCTTCGTCTATCGATGAATCTGAACTTGTTCGACGTTTGCGCGATCAGATTTCTCGATTGAACAAAGACATAACCAATCTCCATGCTATGGCAGCATTGGTGAAAAGGAAGAGCGAGATTGCTACTGCAATCGAGCAGCGTGCTCTAGATCGCCTCTGTGCCGCTACCGAAAGTTTAAGCTGTGAGTACCTGAACCCCTTCCAATTTCCATCGTTTTACTTGCTAAGTAATCTTATGCTGACTATTTTTTGCATTTCAACAGTCGTGGCTTTCGATGAATCAGAAGAGAACAGGCGAATTCACAAAAAGATCGAAGCAATGACCGATGTCTCTCACCTGAAACATGAATTGTGTTCAAATCGACCAAAAGCTGTAGCCGTGGCTAAATTTGAGCATCGGGTGGAGAAGGTGCATTATTATTTTGACAATTACCACGCTCATCTTTCGATGGTATGGAAGACCTTGTTTCCACTAGACGCAGCATCCGAGACTTTGTCTGCTTTGTTCACTCGATTCAAGAATCCTGAGAGAATTCGCCTGCTGGTGCGGAAGGAACTTCTTGCTGGAGCCGAACTTGCACTTGCCTCTGTTTTAGCCTACCATCCGACCTTAGATTTGGAGGTCATAGCAAATGCTAACAGGAGATTAGACCAGTATTATTCCATAGCCAGACACCGTGCATATGCTATTATTTTTCTGATGGCAACAGGAATTGAAAGGGATTTGAAGGCTCGAGAAGACCAAGAAGCCCTGCCATGAAATTATGTATATATAACCTTGCGCTGCAAGGAGTAATCTTGTGTGTTACATCATTTGTTTTTGAACTTGTTAGCTCGATGAAATTTTTTTATCGGGGCGGCTGAGTGATCAAGTCAGCCTGCTCACCCAACGACTCCGTTATATTTTGCATTATTTACAGAGTCGATTTGTATGTTTTGTAAGAGCACCACCCATCGAATGAACGAGGGATTTAGGCGCTTTATGTATTTGGTTTCGTCACACGGTGCACCGGTATGAGCCTTTTTGTAAGTAATATTTTCTTTTCCATCGACTGCAGCACTCGCGAATTATCTTGAGGCTTGGATGGTTTATTTCGTATTGATAATCATAGCTCCCGATGGGATTATTAATTAATTATCGGTATTGTAAGTAGCCCTCGAGTGTTATCGAGTTTGGCCATATATCATGCAATTATAGTCGAAGCTCCTGATAGGAGTAGTTAGCTTAATAAAGGAGGACTCAAACAATTGTTCGAGTAATGGGTTCAATAAAGATAGGAGCCCAATCAAGAATTTTATTCATAATATGTGACAGACTGAGAAGCCTTCATGTAGCGAATAAATAGTAGATGTTGTTGGAGATATGCCCGAGAGGCAATAATAAAATATTTATTGTTATATCTTAGTGTTCATGATAAATGTTTACACTCCATGCTATAATTGTATTAACCGGAAACATTGATACATGGGTGTTGTGTAAACAACCAGAGTCCCTAGTAAGCCTCTCATTTAACTAGCTTGTTGATTAATAGATGATCATGGTTTCCTGATCATGAACATAGGATGTTATTAATAACAAGATCATATCATTAGGTGAATGATGTGATGGACACACCCATAGTAAGCATAGCATGAGATCAAGTCATTAAGTTCAACTTGCTATAAGCTTTCGATACATAGTTACCTAGTCCTTCGACCATGAGATCATGTAAATCACTTACACCGGAAGGATGCTTTGATTACATGAAACGCCATTGCGTAAATGGGTGGTTATAAAGATGGGATTAAGTATTCGGAAAGTGTGAGTTGAGGCATATGGATCAAGAGTGGGATTTGTCCATCCCGATGACGGATAGATATACTCTAGGGCCCTCTCGGTGGAATATCGTCTGATTAGCTTGCAAGCATGTGACTAGGTCACAAGAGATGACATACCACAATACGAGTAAAGAGTACTTGTCGGTAACGAGGTTGAACTAGGTATGGAGATACCGATGATCGAACCTCAGACAAGTAAAGTATCGCGTGACAAAGGGAATCGGTATCATATGCAAATGGTTCTTTCGATCACGAAGTCATCGTTGAATATGTGGGATCTATTATGGATCTCCAGGTACCGCTATTTGTTATTGATCGGAGAAGATTCTCGATCATGTCCGCATAGTTCTCGAACCGTAGGGTGACACACTTAAGGTTTGATGTCGTTTTAAGTAGATGTGGAATATGGAATGGAGCTCGAATGTTGTTCGGAGTCTTGTATGGGATCCGAGACATCACGAGGAGGTTCGGAATGGTCCGGAGAATAAGATTCATATATGGGAAGTCATTTTCCGGGGTTCGGAAAAAGTCCGGTGTTTTGACCGGAGGTTCTAGAAGGTTTTGGAAGGACCGGAATAGTCCGGAATATTGTGGAAGGTTCTAGAAGTGTCCGGGACAACCCGGGCTGTCTAAAGAAGTCCGGAGGGTTCCATAATAGGTGTATCCATGTTTTCCTTAAGGGTTAAGGAGTTTTCCCTAAGGCAGATTCGGATTTGGCAAAAGAGTCCTAGTTCTAGTAGGTTTCGGCTGACAGAAACCTACGGGAACTCTCCCAAACTTTGGGGGCAGGTCTTGGACGACCCAAGGACCTTTTCCACCTATAAAAGGAGGGCAAGGGGAGCCCCAATATGTGCACAAGTCGCAGCCCAAACTCCCTCTCCCCAAACCCTAGCCACCCCTTCCTCCTCCTCCCTCTTGCACGGCTATGGTGAAGCCCTACAGGATTTCTCCACCACTACCGCCACCATGCTGTCGTGCTGGCGGGATTCCGAGGAGGATGTACTACATTCCGTTGCCCGCTGGAACAGGGAGAAGGAAGTCGTCATCAACACCGTACGTGTGACCGAGTGCGGAGGTGCTGCCCGTTTGTGGCACCGTCAAGATCTTCTACGCGCTTTTGAAAGCGGCAAGTGATCGACTACATCAACCACGAGATCTAATCTCGTAGCCTTTGGAATCTTCAAGGGTTAGTCTCACATACATCTCATTGCTACCATCTACTAGATTAGATCTTGGCTTGTTATTAGTTCTTGCGGTAGGAATTTTTTGTTTTTTCTATGCTACGAATCCCATCAGATGTGTCATATGAGTAGAATCGCCGCAATTGGGCGACGTTCCATGGATTGTCAACGTCCTTGCCCAAAGCAGGATTCCTGAAACGATAAGCTCCTCCTGGTATAACTTCGGTGACTATGAACGACCCTTCCCATGGAGACTCAAGTTTCAAAGTTCTTTCTTGCTTTAGTCGCAACACCATGTCACCAATGTTGTAACCACGGTTGCGAACTCTTCGACTGTGGTAATTTTGAATTTCCTGTTGATATACAGCCGTCCTGGCTAAAGCAATGTCTCGAGCTTCATCAAGAAGGTCTATAGCATCTTGTAGTGCCATATTGGAAGTTGCCTCTATGTACGCAGTCACTCGGGGAGCTTCTAAACGAACATCGGCTTGTAAAACAACTTCGGCTCCATGCACAAGGAAAAATGGAGTATACTTGGTTGACCTGTTTGGTGTAGTCCATAGGCTCCATAACACCGATGGAAATTCTTCGACCCAAGCTCCAGTTGCGCCTGTCAGATGCTTTTTAATGCCGTCACATATTAAGCCATTTATCCTTTTGACCTGACCATTGGTTTGAGGATTGCAACCGAGGCGAATTGAAGCTTGATATTACCATCATCGCAGAATTTGCGGAATTCCTTGGAGTCAAAATTACTTCCATTATATGTAATGATGTTGTGAGGCATACCGAAGCGACAAATTATTCCTTTGAAGAACTTAACATCAGTTGTATCTGTTTGATCTCTGACTGGTACGGCTTCGATCCATTTAGTGAACTTGTCGACTGCGACCAATAGGTATGTGTTCCCTCCTGGCGATGATCTCGGCAGCGGACCAACTTGATCGAGTCCCCATTGTGCAAAAGGCCAAGCCAAGGGTATTGTCATTAGGTCTGTTGCAGGTACGTGTGGTTTTGGTGCAAAACATTGACAAGGACCGCACTTTTTTACCAAGTCTCGGGCATCAGACGCGGCCGTTGACCAATAAAACCCTGCTCTGAAAGCTTTGGCTACGAGGGCCCTACTACTTGCATGGTGACCATAAGTTCCTTCATGTATTTCCCGCAGAAGAGCTTTTCCATCGTCAATGGCGATACACCTTTGAAAGATACGAGAGATGCTGCGTTTGTAAAGTTTGCCATCAACTATAGTGAAGGCCTTAGATCGTCGCACGATACGCTTGGCTTCCGTTGGGTCATCTGGTAGTTTTTGCTCCATTAAGTATGCTAAGAAAGGCTCAGTCCACAGAGGTTCAAGGAGAAATACTTGCTCTGCTGGCTGTAGTTGTTGACGTCAGAAACCCCCTGGCGGGCAGAGACGGGCAACACAGTAGAGCCGGGAACAACTAGGGCTGCGGCTGGCCCCAGTCCCTCAGAGCGACGGCCCGCAAAGCCTCCTGGTCACACGTCCAATGCTAATCGCAAGGGCGTGCCACCTGACCTATACCTGGTCAGGAAGGTGTGGATGATGCCTCGCTTAGTTTCTGCATGGCATACACGTAAACATTAAATACGAGCCTCGATCGGCTCTCGGGTTATCCCGTGAATCGGCTCAAAGAGCCGATCCACCCATGATTCGTACAAGGTGTCCGAATATATGGTGGTCCTGCTTGATCAAGATAAAGCTAATGAGATCTACGACGATTTAGGGTTTTCACCGCATAATCGGATCATCCTACTCACGGCCGGGCCTCGCGCTCGCGCACAGTGACCGTAAGCCGATCCTAGACAGGGCCTAAAAACCAACACGAGGTTGATCCCCGGAACATCCTTTCTAGGGCTAGCAAACGTCACCCTACACGCCGCTGGATCCTCCAAACCTTTGTAGGGCCTAACTATTGCAGATGTTAAACTAATCCTTGATGAACAAGGAGCAACCGTAACGGATCAGATCTACTAAACTATGATCAAGCGGGTGCCGCCCCTACACCCGAGATAGGTGTAAGGGCGGCTAGATGTGCAAGGGTTGCATAACGAAAGCATGTAATTCGAAGAACGATGCTAACCCTAACACATCTAAGATAACTACGTTGCTCGCCATCAAAAAGGCTTCAGCACGAGCAACGCATGAACAACGTGGGCAGGCTTGAGCTGCCTAGATCGCAAGATGCGATCTAGGCAGCATGGTTCTTACCGGAGAAACCCTCGAGACGAAGGAGTTGGCGATGCGCCGAGATTTGTTTGTGTTGAACGTTGGTTGTTGTTTATTCCATAAACCCTAGATACATATTTATAGTCCGAGGGACTTTCTAACTCAAGCGTGCACCTAACCGTGCACGGGTAAAACTCTAACTCCTAATCGACACGTAACCTAATATGTTACAGATACAAGGGCAAACTAGCCCAAACTTGCATATAAAGGCCGATTCACATATTTCTCCCATGTATATTCTTTAAATCCATCTTGATCGCAGCCCACCTCTGACCTGGTCAAATTCCGGTGATAACACATGCCCCCCTGGTTTTGGAAATGACATTTCCAAAATCATTATGCGTACACCTCATCGGGTCATGTCATGGCGTCTTGCCTCCTTGACTTTATCACCAATCTAAACCAAAAATGAAGGAACGTCTTCACTTAACCCTGCCGATAGCCAGAGTCAGGCGCTCCCCAAAAGAGCCGATGGTATCACATCAGCCTCTATGACAAACGGGAGCACGGTCAACCTAACTGCTCCTCCAAACGGTAACTTGCGCCCTTCGTCTGAGAAACTCAGATCCCCAAATCGCCGCCCAGACAGCTCTACGGATCTCAGATCTCAGCCGCGCCGTCCCGAATCCTCAGCGCATCCAATGGCGGAATCATCCAACGCTAACTCCATGGTCTCCGGTCTGAATGTAATCCTCAACAGCCCCCTTGCCACATGCATAAATGTCAAGAGTAAGCAACAAACACCTGAATTAATGCTTTCTTCCACTATCAATTTTAGGTTTCAGACATCCTGCTACCACATCCTTCTCTCGCAAATTCTATGTGCCTTGGCCCTCGTTCTTCCGAAAGTCCCGCCCTCTTGATTTCATGCGAAGCTAACAGGATCCCCTTTGTGAATCAGAACTTAGATCTGACCTCCTGGGCCGACTGCCTGCGAGCCTGGCCTAATCCCCCTGAAGGTTGGGTGACATGGTACAACAGAGTATCCAAAGCCCATTATGCCACCTGGGAAACCATAGGGATAGCCGATGCCCTGTCATTATCATTGTCTCCTCTTGAGAAGAATGAAAACATTCTGAAAACTATCGGCTATTTCTGGTCTGACGCACTAAACTTCTTCATGTTTGGCCATGGCCCTATGACACCCACTCTGCTGGATGTGACCATGATCACAGGCCTAGATATTGCGTCCACTACAAGAAAAGTTCTGATAGACAACGTCTCAAAATCGTCCGCTAAGGGGTATTTTTCGTCGCCTATGGGCCTAACCCGACGATATGGGTTCTGTTGTGGAAACTGCGTCAGGCAAAGTCCTACGACGATTTTTTCGGTCCGTCGCGCTTGGGCGCCCTTCCGCCACGGAAAATCGGACCGTTGCCCAAGTGTTTCCGGGAGCCCATTGACTGCTGACGTCATGCAAACTGACACGTGGCAGACGCCGTTAACTGGCAGTTAACGGCGTTAACCGGCTGAAACCCCGTGGTAGATGGGTAGGCCCACACGAGGCCTGCCACGTCTTAAGCGGGCCGGCCCAATAAGTTTGCGGGCCGGGCCAGCTGACATAGTTTGACCGGTCAACTATATAGCTGGGCTGGTCCATTAGTTACGTGGGCCGGGCCTAACCTCTAAGGTTGACTGGTCAAAACTTTAATGGGCCGGCCCACTAAGCATGTGGGCCGGGCCGAATGCACTCGATTGACCGGTCAACAGGCAAAAGGGCCGGCCCACAAGACATGTGGGACCCACTTTCCCGGTACCGGGCCGGCCCATTTACAAAGTGGGGTCCACATTAAAGCAACTGGGCCGGCCCAAGAAGAAAGTGGGCCGGCCCAGTTAGCATGTGGGTCCCACTTTCCTGCTATCGGGCCGGCCCATTTAGTACGTGGGGTCCACATTAGATCAAATGGGCTGGCCCAACAAGCCAGTGGGCCGGGCCAAAAGCACCGGTGGGTCCCACTTTCCTGTTAAAGGGCCAGCCCATTTAGTATGTGGGGTCCACCATATAGGAAGTGGGTCGGCCCAACAATATAGTGGGCCGGGCCAAAAACACAGGTGGGTCCCACTTTCCAGTTAAAGGGCTGGCCCATTTAGTATGAGGGGTCCACCATATAGCAAGTGGGTCGGCCCAACAAGATAGTGGGCCGGGCCAAAACACTGGTGGGTCCCACTTTCCTGTTAAAGGGCCGGCCCATTTAGTATGTGGGGTCCACCATATAGCAAGTGGGCCGGCCCAACATGCTAGTGGACCGGGCCAAAAACACAGGTGGGTCCCACTTTCTGTTAAAGGGCCGGCCCATTTAGTATGTGGGGTCCACCATATAGCAAGTGGGCCGGCCCAACACGCTAGTGGGCCGGGCCAAAACACAGGTGGGTCCCACTTTCGTCTTAAAGGGCCGGCCCATTTTGTATGTGGGGTCCACCACAAAAGCAAGTGGGCCGGCCCAGTAGGTGGTGGGGTCCACCTTAAAGAAAGTGGGCCGGCCCAATAAAAGTGTGGGGTCCACATTAAATCAAGTGGGCTGGCCCAATAAGTAAGTGGGCCAGCCCGTTTAGTTGCTGTTTATATGCCGGCGTAATAGGCGCTTTAGGATTTTGCGGGCCGGCACATATGTGATTTCGCTTAATTGGGCCGTTTAAGGGATGGGAATTCGTGATTTAGATACTGAGAATATTTACGCAACATTGATTTCTGTCGGATAGCCTCACTTACCACAAGCACCAAAGAAAAAATGCGCGAAAGAACTATAAAAACTAACTAAATATTACATCAGCTGCAAGGCATTGAAAAAATATTACAGAACCCAGATAAATTGAATGGTAATTAAACCTAGCAATACAATGAAGGGATCCGGCAATCTTTTAAGTTGTCCATGCAGCACCTATATCTGAAACAAAGACATTACAAGTTAAGACAACAACAATGGAAAGGCAAAGACACTACAATATTGTTTGCCAAAGAATTTGGAACTCAACATTTCGTCGTTATAACAAGATCATTGTAATGCGCACAATAAGCAAACAAAGAGTGCATGCCGCATACCAATAGCCAATATAACAGAGCATGTAAAATGAAACAGCAGACTTACTACTGTCGAGTCCCATGCAAACCAACATGTTCAGGGAGTAGAAAATTGGCATGAACAACATAGTAGCAGGCTATAAATTTTGTAACAACGACTGAGCAAGATGAAGTTATGATGGCTACATCTACAGAGCAGGGAATGTAAACCAAAAATAGAAGTTACGATGGCAAAACCTAAAGAGGAGGGAATGTGAACCAACACCTGAGATAGGTGTAAGGGCGGCTAGATGTGCAAGGGTTGCATAACGAAAGCATGTAATTCGAAGAACGATGCTAACCCTAACACATCTAAGATAACTACGTTGCTCGCCATCAAAAAGGCTTCAGCACGAGCAACGCATGAACAACGTGGGCAGGCTTGTGCTGCCTAGATCGCAAGATGCGATCTAGGCAGCATGGTGCTTACGGAGAAACCCTCGAGACGAAGGAGTTGGCGATGCGCCGAGATTTGTTTGTGTTGAACGTTGGTTGTTGTTTATTCCATAAACCCTAGATACATATTTATAGTCCGAGGGACTTTCTAACTCAAGCGTGCACCTAACCGTGTACGGGTAAAACTCTAACTCCTAATCGACACGTAACCTAATATGTTACAGATACAAGGGCAAACTAGCCCAAACTTGCATATAAAGGCCGATTCACATATTTCTCCCATGTATATTCTTTAAATCCATCTTGATCGCAGCCCACCTCTGACCTGGTCAAATTCCGGTGATAACACATGCCCCCCTGGTTTTGGAAATGTCATTTCCAAAATCATTATGCTTATACCTCATCGGGTCATGTCATGGCGTCTTGCCTCCTTGACTTTATCACCAATCTAAACCAAAAATGAAGGAACGTCTTCACTTAACCCCGCCGATAGCCGAGTCGGGCGCTCCCCAAAAGAGCCGATGGTATCACATCAGCCTCTATGACAAACGGGAGCACGGTCAACCTAATCTGCTCCTCCAAACGGTAACTTGCGCCCTTCGTCCGAGAAACTCGAGATCCCCAAATCGCCGCCCGTACAGCTCTACGGATCTCGGATCTCAGCCGCGCCGTCCCGAATCCTCGCCGCATCCAATGGCGGAATCATCCAACGCTAACTCCATGGTCTCCGGTGCTGAAGGTAATCCTCAACAGCCCCCTTGCCACATGCATAACTCGTCAAGAGTAAGCAAGCAAACACCCGAATTAATGCTTTCTTCCACTATCAATTTTAGGTTTCAGTACATCCCGCCGCCACATCCTTCTCTCGCAAATTCTATGTGCCTTGGCCCTCGTTCTTCCGAAAGTCCCGCCCTCTTGATTTCATGCGAAGCTAACAGGATCCCCTTGTGAATCGTAACTTAGATCCGACCTCCGGGCCGACCGCCTGCGAGCCCGGCCTAATCCCCCGAAGGTTGGGTGACATGGTACAACGAGTATCCAAAGCCCATTATGCCACCTCGGGAAACCATAGGGATAGCCGATGCCCTGTCATTATCATTGTCTCCTCTTGAGAAGAATGAAAACATTCTGAAAACTATCGGCTATTTCTGGTCTGACGCACTAAACTGCTTCATGTTTGGCCATGGCCCTATGACACCCACTCTGCTGGATGTGACCATGATCACAGGCCTAGATATTGCGTCCACTACAAGAAAAGTTCTGATAGACAACGTCTCAAAATCGTCCGCTAAGGGGTATTTTTCGTCGCCTAGAACAACGTCTCAAAATCGTCCGCTAAGGGGTATTTTAGTGGCCTATGGGCCTAACCGACGATATGGAGTTCTGTTGTAGGCTAACGTCGAGGCAAGTCCCTCGACGATTTTTTCGGTCAGCGCGCTTGGGCGCCTTAGCACGGAAAATCGGAC
>NC_061508.1:50959153-50999165 GCF_022539505.1 Lolium rigidum
GGGGTTTAGTGAAGGCCCACTACCCGAAGAATAAGAAGACTCGAGAGCCCAAGATGTATTTAAGGAAAAGATAGAGTTGTAATAGGAAGTGTTATTTGTAATCCGGCGGGATGAGTTAGAAACCGTCCCGGACTATGTAATCCTTGTATAGCACGAATCCCTCGGCTCCACCTATATAAAGGGGGGTCGAGGGACGAGAAGATCATCGAATCATTGTCTGCAAACCCTAGTTTTCATATTCGTCGAGTACTTTTCGGCTGAAACCTTCGAGATCTACTTGCCCTCTACTTCTAACTAAACCCTAGCCTATAATCCATAGGCATTGACAAGTTAATCCCTTGTCAATAAGTGCTGGCACAGAAGCCGAAGGAAAGTGACCCCTGACACTAGCACGTCAGATACAGTGCGCATGTCTCTGATAGGCACTGTACCCGAGAAATTCTCGACTTCACCGAGGAGGGATTTAATGTCAATGATACCGGAAGATAAGATACCGGAAATGCTTAGCAAAGAGAGGAAGAGGTGAGTCCGGCAAAGATGCCGGGAGATCTAAACTGACCACCGGAAAGATTAAACCGGTACCTTAAGATATGTGAACCTGGCATGGTCCGTTGGATAAGATCCACCGGACTATACCAGCTTCGGGGACTAATGTTGGGGGGATGACTGATACGTCTCCGACGTATCGATAATTTCTTATGTTCCATGCCACATTATTGATGATATATACATGTTTTATGCATACTTTATGTCATATTTATGCATTTTACGGCACTAACCTATTAACGAGATGCCGAAGAGCCGATTGTCTGTTTTCTTCGCTATTTTTGGTTTCAGAAATCCTAGTAAGGAAATATTCTCGGAATTGGACGAAATCAACGCCCGTGGTCCTATTTTGCCACGAAGCTTCCAGAAGTCCGAGGGAGAGTCGAAGTGGGGCCACGAGGTGGCGACACACCAGGGCGGCGCGGCCCAAGCCCTGGCCGCGCCGGCCTGTTGCGTGGGCCCCTCGTGACGCCCCTTTATCTGCCCTTCCGCCTACATATAGCCTCCGTCGCGTAACCCCCAGTACCGAGAGCCACGATACGGAAAACCTTACTGAGACGCCACCGCCGCCAATCCCATCTCGGGGGATTCAGGAGATCGCCTCCGGCACCCTGCCGGAGAGGGGAATCATCTCCCGGAGGACTCTTCACCGCCATGGTCGCCTCCGGAGTGATGAGTGAGTAGTTCACCCCTGGACTATGGGTCCATAGCAGTAGCTAGATGGTCGTCTTCTCCTCATGTGCTTCATTGTCGGATCTTGTGAGCTGCCTAACATGATCAAGATCATCTATCCGTAATTCTATATGTTGTGTTTGTCGGGATCCGATGGATAGAGAATACTATGTTATGTTGATTATCAATCTATTACCTATGTGTTGTTTATGATCTTGCATGCTCTCCGTTATTAGTAGAGGCTCTGGCCAAGTTTTTACTTTTAACTCCAAGAGGGAGTATTTATGCTCGATAGTGGGTTCATGCCTCCATTAAATCTGGGACAGTGACGTAAAGTTCTAAGGTTGTGGATGTGTCTGTTTCCACTAGGGATAAAACATTGATGCTATGTCCGAGGATGTAGTTATTGATTACATTACGCACCATACTTAATGCAATTGTCCGTTGTTTGCAACTTAATACTGGAAGGGGTTCGGATGATAACTCTGAAGGTGGACTTTTTAGGCATAGATGCATGCTCGGATAGCGGTCTATGTACTTTGTCGTAATGCCCAATTAAATCTCACAATACTCATCATATCATGTATGTGCATGGTCATGCCCTCTCTATTTGTCAATTGCCCGACTGTAATTTGTTCACCCAACATGCTATTTATCTTATGGGAGAGACACCTCTAGTGAACTGTGGACCCCGGTCCATTCTTTTACATTGAATACAATCTACCGCAATACTTGTTCTACTGTTTTCTGCAAACAATCATCATCCACACTATACATCTAATCCTTTGTTACGGCAAGCCGGTGAGATTGACAACCTCACTGTTTCGTTGGGGCAAAGTACTTTGGTTGTGTTGTGCAGGTTCCACGTTGGCGCCGGAATCTCTGGTGTTGCGCCGCACTACATCCCGCTGCCATCAACCTTCAACGTGCTTCTTGGCTCCTCCTGGTTCGATAAACATTGGTTTCTTTCTGAGGGAAAACTTGCCGCTGTACGCATCACATCTTCCTCTTGGGGTTCCCAACGGACGCGTGTTGTACGCGCATCAAGCTCTTTTTCTGGTGCCGTTGCCGGGGAGATCAAGACACGCTGCAAGGGGAGCCACAATCCTATCTCTTTACTTTGTTTTTGTCTTGCTTTATTTTATTTACTGCTTTTTTTGCTTCTTATATCAAAAACACAAAAAAAAATTAGTTGCTAGTTTTACTTTATTTACTGTCTTGTTCTCTATATCAAAAACACAAAAAATTAGTTACTTGCATTTACTTTATTTAGTTTGCTTTATTTACTACTGCTAAAATGAATACTCCTGAGAACACTAAGTTGTGTGATTTCACTAGTTAGGCTTAATGGAAAACAATGAGCTTTTTATTCTATTTCCTGAGTTAAGACATGGATTGTTTGATGCGAAAATTAAAAAACCTATGGAACCTTATTTGCATGCTTGGTAGTAATATTAGTATGAATGCTTTGAACACCATTGTTGATAATGATATAGAAAGTTCTAAGCTTGGGGAAGCTGGTTTTCATGATCTTTTTAGTCCCCCAAGCATTGAGGAGAAAATTTTCTTTGATGATACTTTGCCTCCTATTTATGATGATTATAATGATAGTGGTCTTTTGGTGCCGCCTACTATGGAGAGTAAATTTTATTATGATTATACTATGCCTCCTATATTTGATGATGAGAATAATAATGATAGCTACTTTGTTGAATTTGCTCCCACTACAACTAATAAAACTAATTATGCTTATGTGGAGAGTAATGATACTTTTATGCATGTGAATAGGAATGCTTTATGTGATACTTATATTGTTGAGTTTGTTCATGATGTCACTGGATATTATTATGAGAGAGGAAAATATGGTTGTAGAAATTTTCATGTTACTAAAACACCTCTCTATATGTTGAATTTTTTGAAGTTACACTTGTTTTATCTTTCAATGCTTGTTGCATTATGCTTCATGAACTTGTTTATTTACAAGATTCCTTTCCATAGGAAGTGGGTTAGGCTTAAATTTGTTTTGAATTTGCTTCTTGATGCACTCTTTTGCTTCAACTCTTATTTCTTGCGAGTGCATCATTAAAACTGTTGAGCCCATCTTAATGGCTATAAAGAAAGCACTTCTTGGGAGATAACCCATGTCTTTATTTTACTACAGCAATTTTATTTTATATTTGAGTCTTGGAAGTTGTTTACTACTGTAGCAACATCTCCTTATCTTTATTTTATTGCATTGTTGTGCCAAGTAAAGTCGTTGATAGTAAGGTTCATACTAGATTTGGATTACTGCGCAGAAACAGATTTCTTTGCTGTCACGAATCTGGGCCTAATTCTCTGTAGGTAACTCATAAAATTATGCCAATTTACGTGAGTGATCCTCAGATATGTACGCAAATTTCATTCAATTTGAGCATTTTCATCTGAGCAAGTTTGGTGCCTCAATAAAATTCGTCTTTACGAACTGTTCTGTTTTGACAGATTCTGCCTTTTATTTCGCATTGCCTGTTTTGCTATGTTTGATGGATTTCTTTGTTCCATTAACTTTCAGTAGCTTTGTGCAATGTACAGAAGTGTTAAGAATGATTATGTCACCTCTGAACATGTAAATTTTAATTGTGCACTAACCCTCTAATGAGTTGTTTTGAGTTTGGTGTGGAGGAAGTTTTCAAGGATCAAGAGAGGGAGATGATACAATATGGTCAAGGAGAGTGAAAGCTCTAAGCTTGGGGATGCCCCGTGGTTCACCCCTGCATATTTTAAGAAGACTCAAGCGTCTAAGCTTGGGGATGCCCAAGGCATCCCCTTCTTCATCGACAACATTATCGAGGTTCCTCCCCCGAAACTATATTTTTATTCCATCACATCTTATGTGCTTTGCTTGGAGCGTCGGTTTGTTTTTGTTTTTTGTTTTGTTTGAATAAAATGGATCCTAGCATTCATTGTGTGGGAGAGAGACACGCTCCGTTGTTGCATATGGACAAATATGTCCTTAGGCTTTACTCATAGTATTCATGGCGAAGGTTGAATCTTCTTCGTTAAATTGTTATATGGTTGGAATCGGGAAATGCTACATGTATTAATTCTAAAATGTCTTGAATAATTTGATACTTGGCAATTGTTGTGCTCATGTTTAAGCTTTTGCATCATATACTTTGCACCCATTAATGAAGAAATACATAGAGCTTGCTAAAATTTGGTTTGCATATTTGGTCTCTCTAAAGTCTAGATAATTTCTAGTATTGAGTTTGAACAACAAGGAAGATGGTGTAGAGTCTTATAATGTTTACAATGTGTCTTTTATGTGAGTTTTGCTGCACCAGTTCATCCTTGTGTTTGTTTCAAATAACCTTGCTAGCCTAAAACTTGTATCGAGAGGGAATACTTCTCATGCATCCAAAATTCTTGAGCCAACCACTATGCCATTTGTGTCCACCATACCTACCTACTACATGGTATTTCTCCGCCATTCCAAAGTAAATTGCTTGAGTGCTACCTTTAAAATTTCCATCCTTTACCTTTACAATATATAGCTCATGGGACAAATAGCTTAAAAACTATTGTGGTATTGAATATGTACTTATGCACTTTATCTCTTATTAAGTTGCTTGTTGTGTGATAACCATGTTCCTGGGGACGCCATCGACTACTCTTTGTTGAATATCATGTGAGTTGCTATGCATGTCCGTCTTGTCTGAAGTAAGGGAGATTTACCACTCATTTAATGGTTAGAGCATGCATATTGTTAGAGAAGAACATTGGGCCGCTAACTAAAGCCATGAATCATGGTGAAAGTTTCAGTTTTGGACATATATCCTCAATCTCATATGAGAACATTAATTGTTGCTACATGCTTATGCATTAAAGAGGAGTCCATTATCTGTTGTCTATGTTGTCCCGGTATGGATGTCTAAGTTGAGAATAATCAAAAGCGAGAAATCCAAATGCGAGCTTTCTCCTTAGACCTTTGTACAGGCGGCATGGAGGTACCCCTTTGTGACACTTGGTTAAAACATGTGTATTGCGATAATCCCGGTAATCCGAGCTAATTAGGACAAGGTGAAGGCACTATTAGTATACTATGCATGAGGCTTGCAACTTGTAAGATATAATTTACATGATACATATGCTTTATTACTACCGTTGACAAAATTGTTTCTTGTTTTCAAAACCAAAGCTCTAGCACAAATATAGCAATCAATGCTTTCCTCTTTGAAGGACCTTTCTTTTACTTTTATGTTGAGTCAGCTTCACCTATTTCTCTCCACCTCAAGAAGCAAACACTTGTGTGAACTGTGCATTGATTCCTACATACTTGCATATTGCACTTGTTATATTACTTTACATTGACAATATCCATGAGATATACATGTTACAAGTTGAAAGCAACCGCTGAAACTTAATCTTCCTTTGTGTTGCTTCAATACCTTTACTTTGATTTATTGCTTTACGAGTTAACTCTTATGCAAGACTTATTGATGCTTGTCTTGAAGTACTATTCATGAAAAGTCTTTGCTTTATGATTCATTTGTTTACTCATGTCATTACCATTGTTTTGATCGCTGCATTCATTACATATGCTTACAATAGTATGATCAAGGTTATGATGGCATGTCACTCCAGAAATTATCTTTGTTATCGTTTACTGCTCGGGACGAGCAGGAACTAAGCTTGGGGATGCTGATACGTCTCCGACGTATCGATAATTTCGTATGTTCCATGCCACATTATTGATGATATCTACATGTTTTATGCATACTTTATGTCATATTTATGCATTTTCCGGCACTAACCTATTAACGAGATGCCGAAGAGCCGATTGCTGTTTTCTGCTGTTTTTGGTTTCAGAAATCCTAGTAAGGAAATATTCTCGGAATTGGACGAAATCAACGCCTAGGGTCCTATTTTGCCACGAAGCTTCCAGAAGTCCGAGGAGAGTCGAAGTGGGGCCACGAGGTGGCGACACACCGGGCGGCGCGGCCCAAGCCCTGGCCGCGCCGGCCTGTTGTGTGGGCCCCTCGTGACGCCCCTTTACCTGCCCTTCCGCCTACATATAGCCTCCGTCGCGAAACCCCCAGTACCGAGAGCCACGATACGGAAAACCTTACTGAGACGCCGCCGCCGCCAATCCCATCTCGGGGGATTCAGGAGATCGCCTCCGGCACCCCGCCGGAGAGGGGAATCATCTCCCGGAGGACTCTTCACCGCCATGGTCACCTCCGGAGTGATGAGTGAGTAGTTCACCCCTGGACTATGGGTCCATAGCAGTAGCTAGATGGTCGTCTTCTCCTCATGTGCTTCATTGTTGGATCTTGTGAGCTGCCTAACATGATCAAGATCATCTATCCGTAATTCTATATGTTGTGTTTGTCGGGATCCGATGGATAGAGAATACTATGTTATGTTGATTATCAATCTATTACCTATGTGTTGTTTATGATCTTGCATGCTCTCCGTTATTAGTAGAGGCTCTGGCCAAGTTTTTACTCTTAACTCCAAGAGGGAGTATTTATGCTCGATAGTGGGTTCATGCCTCCATTAAATGCGGGACAAGTGACAGAAAGTTCTAAGGTTGTCGATGTGCTTGTTGCCACTAGGGATAAAACATTGATGCTATGTCCGAGGATGTAGTTATTGATTACATTACGCATCATACTTAATGCAATTGTCCATTGTTTGCAACTTAATACTTGGAAGAGGTTCGGATGATAACCTCGAAGGTGGACTTTTTAGGCATAGATGCATGCTGGATAGCGGTCTATGTACTTTGTCGTAATGCCCAATTAAATCTCACAATACTCATCATATCATGTATGTGCATGGTCATGCCCTCTCTATTTGTCAATTGCCCGACTGTAATTTGTTCACCCAACATGCTCTTTATCTTATGGGAGAGACACCTCTAGTGAACTGTGGACCCCGGTCCATTCTTTTACATTGAATACAATCTACTGCAATACTTGTTCTACTGTTTTCTACAAACAATCATCATCCACACTATACATCTAATCCTTTGTTACAGCAAGGCGGTGAGATTGACAACCTCACTGTTTCGTTGGGGCAAAGTACTTTGGTTGTGTTGTGCAGGTTCCACGTTGGCGCCGGAATCCCTGGTGTTGCACCGCACTACATCCCGCTGCCATCAACCTTCTACGTGCTTCTTGGCTCCTCCTAGTTCGATAAACCTTGGTTTCTTTCTGAGGGAAAACTTGCCGCTGTACGCATCACACCTTCCTCTTGGGGTTCCCAACGGACGCGTGCTGTACGCGCATCAATGACCCCCGGTATGCCAAAGGCATGCCAAACCGGATGGTTTGAGCCATCAAGATACCGGTTTAATGTTTATGCCGGAGCACGAAGTTAAGCGTTTGGCTAAGTAAAGCTATGCCGGTATCCCCAAGAGGGGTATACCGGAACCAGCTAAAGAAGACACCGGGCTACCGGTAAGAGGTGCACTGAAGCACGTCGGCAAGACTAGTCAAAGATTCTCTCCAGAGCTAGAGGACAAGGATGAGCTAAGCAAAGTAGCTTTAAACGAATCCCTGGCGCCAAAGAGGAAGGTGACGCCAAAAGCAACCGGGGACGTCGGCCTCCCGATTAAAGAAGACACCGACGTCACCTATGATTAAAGTAACTTTGTAAAGTAGTTTGTCTGTTCAAAGATGCCATTAGGGTTTCCTAGGGTTTCTTCCCCTGTAAGCCACCCTCTCCCCTATATAAGGAGAGGGGCACACCCCATCGCGGGTACGAACGAAAGAGACGGAGCATGTATATGAGTCCTTGCATTCAGAAACCTGTAACCTGTTGAGATCAATGAAGAAAGAGATCTAGAGCAGAGTTCTTCCTTGTGTCTTTCTTCTTCTACCTCTGGCATTGGCTAAGTTCTTGAGGAAAGCATCCGGAAGTTCATCCAATCTAATCAAAAACCCTCCCCCGAATCCTCTAGCGCCCATTCGGCCCCAACTTAAGCCATCCTATGGCATCTGTCTGTTCACCACGACGACAGCCACGCTCTAGTGCTAACCTAAATTTGGCTGGAAATTTTGTCGCGCAAACAACTCCCATGTTGGCGCGCTTTGCCTTTCTATCCCTGAGCCCTCGCGCCAATTGCACACAATCCACTCCCCTCCCTCCAGTCCCATACGAATTATTCCGACACAGCTGCCCAAGCCCTAGGAAACGATGGAGGACCACCACCGGCGGCTCCAAGGCAAGGCCCTGGTCAAGGCAAAGAATTAGCCAACGGATCAGCATTGTGCTCTTGAGACCTAGAAGCGCGCCAACCAGCGACTCAATGACAAGGTGCGTGTAGCCAAAATCTAAGCTATTGCCGAACAAGAGAAAGAGGCTGAGTTCATCGTGACCCTTCAAGCCAAGGCTAGCACCAACGTCATCACTAGGGATGTAAACGGATCAGATAGAATCAGATTTTGCTCATACCTTATCATTTACCATATATTTTTCTCGGATCCAGATTGAAGCGGATATTGATTGGTTTCGGATTCGAATGCGGATATATCGGACTGCGGATTCAAATCAGAAACGGGGCGGACTCGGTCCGGAAACAAACATAGTTGGATACATGCTTTCATCGGTAGATAGTTATAGTTTTTGCAAATCTTGAAAATGATTTAAACTTTTAGTCTTGTGTAGTTAAGAAAAAAGAGACACAATTTATGCTAAAACCTAAGAATTGATAGAATTTAGAGCCAAACATACTCGCCAAATTAATTTGAAAACTCAATAATTACTAAGCTTGTGAATTAGCCTTGGCTTTTAACTCAAAAATCATACTATCCGGTTTAAAACCTTCAGATTATCCTAATTAAATATCGGATAATCCATATCAGCATGCTACGTTAAACCATATCCTATACCGTATCCAGCACCACTTCAGAATCGGATATCCTTATCCGCCGGATTCTTTAAAATCAGATATGAACTCCTTAAAACGGATTCGGGGCCGTTTCAGCGCGAAAATTATCCTATCCATTTATAGTCCTAGTCATCACCTCCCAAGCGCTTGCCTAGGCTGTTAACATGATCAAACAAGAGACCCGCACCTCTATCATTGCCCAAGCCTTCGGCGATGCTGACGCCTCTTCGACAAGATTGGTTTGCGAGCGCCCAACTGCCTCTTTGATCCCAGTCGACAGGTATATCGCTGGAGCTCTATGCGCCATCGAGCACATCCGCGTGTCCTCTTTGATCAGCGGCTCATGTTCCATGTTGTTGGAGATCTTGTCCATGTCACGCAATCCGGTAATGACTGCCTTCGACCTCAACTGCACTTCGGTGGCTGGCGACTCGGCGCCGGAGACCAACAAGAGGCCACGATGACCCTAGCGCCAGCATGGCCATGTCCCGCAACCTGTTCGTCAGATGACACGCCTGATGTCGTCCAACCCAATATGCTTGCACTTTATCCGTCCATAGGCATGTCAAAAGGCTTGTAATATGCAATTATGCGTAGGCATACCGGTGATTGCATCATGAACACATGATCAATGGGGCAGCCCTATGGGCCATAGACTAGGGACCGAGCAAGAGACTCAACAAGATGGACTCTATGTTGATGGCATTCTTTAGAAATGATGTGGGCTCTATGTATGATTCTGACCCATAAAACACCGCACCACATAAAACAAAAGTCAAAGGACAAGAGCATACACGGTTAGGAGGACAAGTTGCTTTGTGAGGGTTGGACGATGATTGGAAAAGATGCAATTTGCGGTGCCGACCAAAAAGTAAGGAGGCATAGAATTGGCAAGTACTTTCATGGGCATAGGGAATCCAAGTCTTACTACTTTGACAGTGACCAGAAGGACGTCTATCTTCACAAGAGATGGTCATTTATCCAAGCAGAGTGAAATAAATTTTGTGGTGCATACGAGCATGTGATAGCATGACTCGCGAGCGGCATCTGTGTTGTAGACATGATAAAATCTTGTCTATTCCAAATTTGTGAATGTACATTGCATATGTGACTATATCTATTGGAATCTCATCGATATGTGTAGCTGCTCCAAGTTTTGGACTACTTCAACGAGCTCTATGAGAACAAGTGGTTTATGTTGACCCATTGTTGGAAGATAACGAAAAAGTGTCCCAAGTGGAAAAAGCTATGCTTCATACAAAAAGATTCTAGAAGCCTCGAAGAAGGGTGACAATTAATCATGGACACTTGAAAAGATGACCCAAGCACGAGTGATAAAAGCCTTGGTGGTCATGCGGTTCAGCCTAGGGGCCACAGGGCCACCGAGCATGATCCCAATTGTAATGCTTTAGCACTTGCGTCACGACATTGAAAGGGTTCATCACTGACAAGAAGAATGTAGATGTCAAGAGGGATGAGAAGTGTTGCATGGCGGGAGAAAGGAGGGCACAATGGTAAGCTTTCTTGACCTCCAAAAAGAAGACACTTGAGAGAGAGAGAGAGAGAGAGAGAGAGAGAGAGAGAGAGAGAGAGAGAGAGAGAGAGCTCTTCAAGTTGAAGAGAGCAATGCGTGTTCAAGAGCCATGGAGGTAGAGGTCAAATTGCCCACCTAGGAATACCGAAGATCATGATGGCCGACTTGACCATCATGGATCCACCTAACCTTGCTTGCTTGGTTCTTGAAGAGGCAAATGGTCCTCCGAGAACACGACATGTGCTGTCGCTTATCTATCTTATTTTGTAAATATCTTATGAAACTCTTGCTATTTTGCACTTTAGTTCTAGCATTTGAACTCCATATTGTATAATTAGCAGTAATCTAGTAGCTATTAAATTCAATTGTTGTTGCTATTTCCATTTATATATACCTATTGGTTCAAACGAAAAAAAAAACAAAATGGCAGCGTGGACCAAATGGAACGGGTAGGATCAAAACATGTTGGAATATTCTCAAAAAAGTTGACAACATACATTTCTGTTATATATGTAACGCCAAAGAACTGTTGCTTCAAATTTGACCTACACTTAGAGAGCTAAAAATGATAAATTTAGAAATGAATAGTGTGAAATACTACCCTAACACTATTCACAGTAGAATTTATCTTTTTTGATTCTCTGAATGTATATTGAGTTTCGAGCTGAAATTTTTCGACTTGTAGATAAGTTCATATCTATGTTGTATAATGTTGTCCCATTTTTCGCACTTCATAAATATATTTTTTACGAGCTGATCTTATATGATCTCATCTAATGGAGAGTCTTCCTGGGAGAACCCAAGTGTCTGGGCTGGCCATCGACTGACCCATTTTAGACACCAAATTATGTTGGATAGGGCCCATTTTAGACACCAAATTAGATTGGAAGCGCTTATATATATTGCTTAGAAAGTAGCTAAGTTTAGGATTAGTAGCAATGTAGCATCCTACAACGGTACAACCGCAAGAAAACAATAATGATCCTGAACGTATCCCAGCGACTAAACTAGGGTTTGAAATGGTTAGTCCTTTGTCCAGACTCTACGAGACAAAATTGAGCAAAAGCAGTCAATTGCCCATGTGGAAGTGACACGGAAAAGACTGGGAGACAGCGGTACCACTTGAGTGACATCGAAAGGTTAACCATGTTTTAGGTCTTCTCAATTACTACCCTTCCGAGGTAGGCATTACAGGTGCAAAACTGTATCTGAAAACCGTAGTAACACGAGTAAAAAAGGCCACGACAAGCATCATTGCATTGAAAAGTGGCGGTAAAAGGTCATGGTGAACATCATTGTACATAGAAAGATTACAGCATCTAAAAAGAGATTACACGATGAACAGCATCTAAACAGCGGTGACCTTCTTCTTCCCCGTTCTTGCTGCACTAATTTCACCATCTTCACCCAACTACTAACACTTCACTCTTTGAAAAGTTAATCTTCAAACAATAATCTCAAACAAGTAAAGAAGAAATTTCAGATTAATTGCCTTTTCAGGGTCATGTTCAAAACACTAGCAGTTATATATGTTTAGCCTTCCGAGGTAGGCATTAGAGCAACTCTAGCAGACCCTCCATCCCGTGCCTCTCGAAATAGGTTTTCACCCCGCTATATTAATATAGCAACCAACCGATACAACAAGCACGCTGGGATCGCAGCACAACCAAGCCCAAAAGAAACAAAAGAGAAAGAAAAAAGAAAAGAAATGCTAAACCGGCAGCTCGACAAACACGAAGACGACTCGCAACCGCTGCCCACCCCGGAGAATTCCACCACACTCCTAGCCCATCGAAGCGCCGCATATCAAGCAACACCTTCAGCAAGGAAAGCGACGACGACGCTGCTGCCCAGACTAATCCTAGGGTTTCCCCCGATACGCGGAAGGGATTGGGGTGGAGGGACAACCGACGCCCTTCAAGAAGGCAGGGCGACACCCGCAGGCGTCACCGCGTCGGTGTTAGGCTTGCCGACAAGGATTTCTCCCGCCCACAAGACCCGCAACCCGGACGATCCGACGTGCTCCACCTAACTGGCCGCCCACCAGCACACGCCACCACGGTCTTGAAGCCTTCCTCGCCATCTCGTTGTGGTCACCGGAACAAGGTTTGGAAGGAGAGAAGAAAGGCAGCAGGGTCGGGGGCAGCAGCACCTCATCCGCGCGGGAGGGAAGTACCTCCACCGCCTTCGCGGTAGCCATCCGGATATGACATCGAGGACAGACCAGGCCCACCTGGCCCGATCAGGCCCTCACAGGCCCACAAAGTTCTCACCGCCACACTGCAGCATGCCAGCCAGAGTACCGCCGCCACCCACCCACCGCCGCCGCACCTACTCCGCCTCCAGGGAGCACCACCAGCACGTCCTAGGCAGATGGCCCGCCCATCCCAGATAGGCCCCAATCTGGGCCCAGATTTGGGTCGGCCGAGCGCCGCCCAAGCACCTCCGCCTGCGCCGCCCCGCCGCTAACGACGGCACCGGCGCTCCTCCTCCTCCCACGACGTGCGGGAATCACTCCGCCACGCCGAACCGCCGCCGGCCGAGGAGCACCACCCGGCTGCACCTACCCCGCGCAGGCGCCACACCGAGAGGGGAAAGTCAAGGGTCCGCCACCGTCGGCGCCGTCCGGGCTGCTCCCGGCGACGCACACCAACAACGGTGGGGGGGAGGAGGAGGAGGGTGTGGGACGAGGTGGGTGGCGGCGCGGCCCGGTCGCCCGTGCGGGATGACGCGGACCCTCCATCCCGTGGTGCATCATGCGTTTTTTCTGCTTTCGGCTCAAAAAACGGCTCGAGCAGATTCCGCATTGAGAAACACGATGCAACAATACCCCATACTGGCCCGCCAATGCCGTACATAAGCGGAAGTTGGGGGCAGGATGGGGTTAACCCCATCCATTTCCGCCTCCTCCTCCCGCCACCGCCACCCGCACCCGATTCTCGGCACCACCGCTTCCCCACCTCCACCCCCACCTACGCCCTTGATGGCAGGATCCAATTTGGTGCGTGGCTGCCGCACAAATGCGGCGTCCGGCCGCGGCATTGGCTCGACGGCGTCGCGGCTAAAACATTCGCCCATCGGTCGGTGCACATCTCCGACCAGGTGCGTCGTCGAGGAGCACTGCCGCTCAAGAGTCCACGCTCCCCCGCGTGGTTCCGGATCCTCCCGATCGCGGGTACCGGCGAGGCGGGACTTTCGTCTGCACCGACGCTGGTGCGCGCTCTAGCAGAGCGCATGCTCCCACAGCTCCCATTGATCGAACTTGACTCGAGCCTTGACGAAGCAGAGGACGACACCGTTCGGGAGGAGCGGCATATGGCGATGGCTCACCGCAACTCCATGACCACCATCGTTACTGACGTTTGGGACAAGGAGAAGCGTGCCGATGGCGCCGGCGACGAGCTTGCTCATGACATCCCCCGCACGAAGAATGCCTCCATCGCCTCGAAAATGGCGCTGCACGGGTACGTGGTCATCGACTACTTCGCCAACTACTTCGACACGTGAAGCTCCGCCACTCTCCGGCAACGCCAATGACTGCGCCGACGGAAATCCCCAAGGCCCCCGGTGATGTAGATGAATCCGGCTAGCTAGTGTAGTTTTTAGGAGCATTTAGTTCTTATTTTTCCATCGTTTGTAAATTATCTTGTATGAACTCGAACAAACTCGTTTAAATTTCTCGCGCCAAATTTCGCAACTCATGTTTAGGGTTATCAATACGGGGTTTGTTCCGCAGCTTCCAATATTCTCGCAAAATAAGCCGATGCAGTTGCCGCGAGCGTTTATGGTTAGGGATGGGGGTCTGCTAGAGTTGCTCTTACGGGTCTTCCTCAGGGGAATCTCTTCAATGGAGGGAAGGGTGCCGCGTCGGAATAATCTGCCACTGTTTTCCTCTCGTCTCGGCGGTACTCCAACAGGTGGCATCGATGGGCAGTTGGCTCTGTTGGCTCGGCGGTCTTTGGATCTGGCGGGCATATGTGTTGGTGGTTGGTGCTCGTCGTCTCCTTCGGCGATGGCGAGTCCAGCTTGTGTGGATGGTTATGGTGGCATGAAGTGGGATTTGTGGTTGGAGGCAGGCGGCGGCGTTCTTATTCTTCGATTTATTCGTATGAAGACGGCGGCGCCGGGATCTGGAGGGCACGCGGTTGTTCCCCGGCCGACATGCCACAAAGCTTTGGTCATGTTGCGTACAATGGACCAGTTCATCGGCTCGATAAGCTGCGTCGCCTGCGAAGGTGTTTCTCCAGATCTAGGCCTTGTGGCTGCTCCCCTCCGTTCCCGGCGGCGCTTTGGCGGCAGCGGCAACCAAAGGTGGAGGATGGTTTGGCGAGGCGTCAAGGACTCCAAGGATCATAGAGTATTTTTACCTTTATCATGGTCTTTTCCGCAATTCTTCATGACTTGACGTCTGTAATTGTTTTTTTTACACACAGAATATATTAGCATTAAAGATCATAGTACATCATTACATGGCTCTCAAGAACAGAGCAAGAAACGGAAGTGCGTAGCTGCACAAAATAAGAGAAGGATGGTCTACACTGGTAAAGAACATGAAGAAACCAAAGATTGCCAATGGAGCCAATCAGCCATCGATCATCCGTCGACAACTCGGATTCGAATATGCCGCATCCGCAATCTTCAAGGGCCTCTGTGCTCCATACCAGTTGATGCCCCGCATGTGGCTCTCGTGACGGTCTATCTGGCGTATGCACTTGAGGTTGGGAAGAGTTGAGCTATAGATATGTGTGAACCATCACCGAGCTCAACCACGACATGTCCCCGTTGTTGAATCTGGGGATCAGCAACAGACATGTTGTCATCCACATCTGGTGAAAGAACCCGAACAGCAAGAGGACAGCAAGAGGACGGCTTCTTCAACATGAGCACCATCCGTCAAAGATAACATTGTGCCGCAATAACTTGAAGGATAATCTTGCTCATTGGTACCATAGATCATTTCGAGATTGATGGTTGTCTTTGCAGATAAATCAATGTGAAGCAGTACCACTCTATGATCAGCAAGACTGAACTTGTCATTCTCCCTAGCATTGCTTGTAATTTGAGCTTTCAGCAGAACACCACATCGGATTGGACAAGGAGAAAGCTGTGTAGTAATCTTTGCAATTCATCTTCTCCAACCAGATTTTCAACAAAGACATATCCAAGATGGTGATGTACTTCTCAAACTTAACAAAGATGTACCAGCCTTGAAACAACAAAAAGGGGTCCTACAAATTGTTGCAAGTCCAATACCGAACTGATTGCTTGTGAGAAGAAACAACAAACCATGTAGCAGTGCAAGATAAAGTCCAATCCTTGGCCAGTGAGAAGAAATTGTACGGCCTGGCACCAAACTCAAAACTGCTGCTCACATAAATCTGGGGAATCAAATCCAGCAATGTATCCGGAGAACTGGGGGCTTTGGCCACAGAGATCTGACCCTGGCGCGGCACCGCAGCGGCCAGCTTCCTGTCGAGAGCCAGCCCAAGCTTGCAATGAGCGATTGAATGCTGCAACACGATATGCAGCGGGCGACCGACGACGAATTCGTGCTTCAGGATGTGCAGCGCCTTATCCTTTAGCTCACATGAGACCCTAATTGCGCTGGCATCCTTTATCAATTTATTGCAGAAAAGAAAGGGGATCAAGGGAGTGGGAGCGATGGCAGCCAAAGCAAAACCTCGCCATGGAGTTGGCCAAGGGGTGCCAGCATGGGATCTGACCCCAATCGAACGCCCCACTTCCACCCAATAGCCATGGCCACGGGAGAGAGAGCAGGGTGAGATTGAGCCAAATCTGGATCGGGCCGCGTCCTGATTATTTGGAAAGAAGTCTAGATGACCCCCCTAAGTTTCAGGTTTGGGATGGTAAACCCCCCCAAGTTTCAAGTGGAGCACTTAACCCCCTCAAGTATCACATACCGGCCAAATTACCCCCTCCAGGTGGTTTCAGAGGCTGATGGCTGTTTTGGAGGGTGGTATTAATCCACGTGGAGGCAGCTTGTTGGGGAGGTGGCACCTGGTTGAGCCAATCCTCATCGAGCCCGTTTCTGGCCTGAGTAGCTCTGCTCTGCTTCTCTCTGCTCCCCCGCGCCGCTCGCCGCTCCGCTCGTCTCTCCCGTTGGTTCTCCACTCGTCTCCTTGTCCCCGGATGGATACCCTTCTTCGATCGTTCATCTGTCATCCATGTGCTATCTATCAACGCCAACTAAGTGGTCGAACTCAGCTTCAGATTTCTACTGCGTTTCTACTTCTGAACCAAGTGTGCTGAGACAGCACACATGGCTGCATCGTCGTGTGTAGAACTGCAACTACAAGGCATGGTCCAGCATCTTGGCGTTCTGCACCAAAAATGCCACGCAGCGTTTTCATTTATTCTTAAGACTCGCCTCCAGAATGGAAATAGAATACGACGTTATGATAGCCATAGTGTGTGTTGGAGAGGTGCTTTAGTGATAGCATGTTCCTTCGCCAACACTGGACAGGTTTAGTTCAGAGTTCAGACTACCATTTCCAATCAAGCCCCACTTGGAAAACCGGCTCCAGTATTCAGTCATTAATTCACCCAAGAACATCTCAGATTGCACATACGAACAAGGGAATAAGAGATTGTTTATTTCTCAAAATTCCATTCATAATAACTTATACTCACTTCTTTCTGAAAAAATTACTACAATGTTCTGCAAAGATGTATATTCACATTCTGAACTCCAAATCATATTCAGGAGGCCAACAATGGCTTAAACTACATGACGCACACTACATGAATCGATTAGCTATTCAAGAAGCCAATCGGCCAATCTGCAGGTACTATATACAATAGACTCCAAGGAAAATTCAGAGTATGTAACAGGCCAGTGTCACGCGAGTCTCTAGCAGGCTGGTATCGCCAGGAGTAGGGCGTCAGTGCTGATGGGCGGAGTGTGCGAACGTCGACGGCCTCGTCGTCAAGGACCTGCGAGAGTAGGATCTGCGTGGTGGCAGCCAAAGACCTTGATAGGCCATGGAAGATCACGTCGGCGCCTTCAAAGGGCATATCGCTTCCGGCGACGGCGACAGACAGCGAGCGCCGATTGATCTCTTTGGGGACTCGACTCGCGGATTCGGTGGCAAGCTCCTTCTCGTGTGATCAAACAAATATGGCCGTCGAGTCCGAGGATCCGGGGTAGCGCCACCGAGCTGAGTCGCCGGCGATGCGGCGGTCACGAGTACGGGAGGGCCTGGGGAGAGTGCGGGCTCAACTGGGAGTAGATTTTTTTCCTTAGCGACAGGGGTGGACTTTTCCCCAACCTACGTGGCCAAAACCAGTGTCCAACTCAGCTAAAACAACCATCGCTGGACCTGAGGGGGTAATTTAACCGGTAAGTGATACTTAGGGGGTCAAGTGCTCCACTTGAAACTTAGGGGGGTTTGCTGGCCCAAACCTGAAACTTAGGGGGTTATCTAGACTTCTTTCGATTATTTGTCATGGAAGAGAAAAGACAACAACACACTACAACTACTAGGTGCCAGACCCCCCTCCCACCCATCGCCAGCCACCATGGCCGGCGGCGGCGAGGGGGAGAGAGGCCGGGAGGGGGAATCAGAGGTGGGGGCCGGGCAAGAAGAGACAGCACGGGGGCTGAAGACTCCACAGGGGTCTTTCAAAAAAAAAAAAAACCAACGTTTGTAATTGTTGTAACCTTGTTGTTTAATGAAATGTGGTTATTTCAAAAAACAAAAAAAACTGAATCTGAAAACCGTAGTAACACGAGATTAAAGAAAGGCCACAGCAAGCATCATTGCATTGAAAAGTGGCTGTAAAAGGCCACGGAGAACTTGATTATACATAGAAAGATTACAGCATCTAAAAAGAGATTATACGATGAACCTCTAAACAGGGGTGACCTTTTTCTTCCCAATTCTTGCTGCACTAATTCACCATCTTCACCCAAAAAAATGTCTTCATGTCAAGTACCACTCGCATATAGCGATTCAGAATATTCTATAGTCCCTACGCCTAGTCTAGTTTGCATTACAAGTGCAGAGCTTGCAAAATGGCTTAAACAAAAGTTTTTCCACATTGATCGATATCACAGCTTCGGAATTACCACCCCTTAATCCTGCCACGCCATTGCTAAGATCGATGTTGAGAGTTGAGATAGGGGTAAAAATTCATGGCCTGGCGCCGCTGGAGCTCCCGATGTCGACGCTGGTTGTGGGCAACTGATAGCTCCCAACATTTTCTCCAAGATTGTATGACGATCTGCCGGCCCCGACCTCGCTTCCGGTCACCTCGGACGATGGCGATGCCACGGGCTGCTGCGGAGGTACAGCGCCCGGCGACTGCGCTGCCGCGCCAGCGGCTCCCTGCGCATCCGCGGCTGTGGCGGTCTGCTGTTCTCCCCCCTCCAGCGGCAGCCGCTCGTAGATGGCGCTCGCAAACGAGGCGGCCACGAGGAACACGGGCCTGGCAGCGACGAGCTGGCCGACCACGGTCCCGCCGACAACCTGCCCCTGCCCGACGGCGAGGAACACGGAGAGAGCGCTGGCCCCCTGGGGCGCGGGCGGCGGCAGCACCGTGCCCGTGAGAGACACGATCTCGGACTGCCCGGCCAGGGTGGCGACGAGGTCGCCGGGCTGAAGGAGCGCCGCGTTGGTGACGGCGCCGCCCCCGCTGAGCACGCAGACGCCGCGCCCGCGGCGGCGCGCGTACGTGGCGAGGCACTCGACGACGTCGGCGCCGGCGGCGACCTCGAGGATGTGGGAGTGGAGCGCGTTGGGGCTGTCGCGGGTCACGATGATGGGCGGCTTGGGCTTGTTCTTGGACCCCGGCGGCCTTCCCCGCGGGCGCCCCGTTCGCCGCGCGGATCCGCCGCCGCCCTCCGCCAGCACGATGGCCAAAGAGGACGGCTTCTGGTCGGCGCCGCCACCTTCGGGATGGGGCCCGGCGCCGGCGACGGAGGCGGAAGCGGGGTTCCTTTCCGGCGACTCCATGGAGAGCTGCTCCGCCTTGACGTCCGTGGTGGGGGAGAGCTGCGCGAGGAGGAGGTCGAGGTAGCGCGACGGGCCCTGAGCACTCCCGCCGCCGCCGCCGCCATGGTCCATCCCGGCCATGGCGCTCTCATCGGCCCGCTCCCACAAGTTGCTCGCCGCCAGCTTCTTGATCTGTCGAGCCTCCACCCTGCTACTCACGTTGGATTCCCTGGCGGCGCGGCGCGACGCCGCACAAGCAAAAGCAAAAGCGATAGTGTGCCGCAGGCGGGCGGTGGAGTGTGGAAACGACACGAAGTGGCTAGTGGTGATCCTGGATGAGCATGTTTCAGTCTTGTCATGGTGCTAGCTGCTACCCTGCTATACGGTCACGAAATGTGTGCCTTTCTTCTGCTAACTGCTACTGCCTTTTTGACCATTTTCCCTTTTGACCATTTTCTTGATTTCTACCCCCGATCAAAATATCTGATCGTGCATGTTATACAGATAGGTAATGATCTTCCATTTATGATTAGAATCGTAATATTTGTCCATATATATGTAATGGAAAAGATCTAGGTGTAGTTAATCTTCTCACATAATATCAGCCAAAAATCCCGAAATTGCTTCCACTCCTTCTCCTCCTCTCCCTAGTCGCGCCGCCTCCAGCCCCTGGCCGGCCACCGCCTCCAGCCATCTCTTCCGCGCTGCCGGCCTCCTACCTCACTCACGTCGGTGCCCCTTGCGGCCATACGTACGGTCGCGCCTCCAACGCTGCCCTCTACGGCGCCACCACCTACGGCCAGGTCTACTACACATGCGTCATCCCCCACGATGCCTCTTCTACGCTCCACGGGTCAACACCATCACAGGACCCCGCTGCCCTCGCGCAACCCTCTCCTTAGGCGTGGGTCACGGACAGCGGCGCGATTGCTCACCTCGCCAACGACGCCGATATCCTCTCCTCTTTTTCTTCGCACCCTATGTATGGTCATGTCATTGTAGAAGATGGTTCCTCCGTGACTCCGTCCATGTATGCATCTCTTCCATCTTTATTTCATAATCACCCTCTTCATCTCTGACACGTCTTAGTAGCACCAAACATCATTCAAAACCTCATCTATGTTCGTCAATTTACCAATAGTTGTTCTGTTACTTTTGACCCCTTTGGTTTTAGTGTGAGGGACCTTATTTTCGGGAGCGTGCTTCTTCGGTGCAATAGCACGGGGGAGCTCTATTCTTTTTCGTCACAGTCGATGCCCCGTGCACTCGATGCACTTGCTGCAGTGATCACCCACTCTCATGACGTTTGACATCGTTGCCTCGGTCACACAGGACATGACGCTTACTGTCGCCTCTCCCAACATATTTCCCTTCCTTGTCCCAAACAAATAAACCACGGTCCTCTGTGTCATGCGTGTCAACTACGACGCCATGTCCATTGCATTTTTCTTCCTCCACCACTAGTACTACTCGTCCGTTTGAGTTAATTCATTGTGATCTTTGGACATCACCAATTTTAAGTATTTCTAGCAATAAATATTTTCTAGTTATTCTTGATAATTTTACTCATTTTCTATGGACTGTTCCTCTACGCCAAAAGTCCGGCGTTTACTCCGCGCTTACTTCTTTTGGCGCATTTGCCCATACTCAGTTTAATTTACCTCTTACGTCCATACAATGTGACAATGGTCGTGAGTTCGATAACGGCAAAATCCTATTTTTGTGGAAGTATTATTTCCGGTTTTTGTATCATAGCCCAACAAGGAGCGTATGAGGATGTTTATCTGCGGTGTTTCTATCACACCCAAGGTGTCACAAGTCTTAGGTGAATTCACTGCAAGAAATGAAATGGAAAATGATAAGTGTAACTGATAGGATTTTGGAGTATTGATAATGCAGTAAAGTAAAGTGCATAAAAGTAAATAACTAATAAGAAATAAATGGGTTTCTGCAGATGAAAAGGTAGGCACGAGGTGATTCGGTTCATGGTGATAGTGAATGTGTTTGGTGGAATAAATGCGATAAGTAAATATGATTCTTCCTATTTATGTCTGAGAAGGCAAGCAACCCATAAGAGAGAAAGACTCCTCTTGGTAGATTTCATCTTCCTCCAATAATCCTTCTGTCTGTTACCAAAGCCATGGTTAGTGCATCTATTAAGGTGGTTAAACCGGAGTAAAGCTTTAAGTTTGGTGGTTCCGTGTGATTCCTCGAGTATTGCTAGATCCTCTTTGTGGTCGTGTCACTCAGGGGTCACCGATTCACTAGCACACAAGTTCTTGTTTATGAGTTCTTGAGATCATGCTATCTGGGCCCCTAAGTTAGATAACATCATTAGGTGCACATAAACATTCATACTCATATATAATCATCTTAATCATAAATTCACAATTAGATGGAATAAACTTGGCACATCACAGCTGTTGACGTCAGAAACCCCCTGGCGGGCAGAGACGGGCAACACAGTAGAGCCGGGAACAACTAGGGCTGCGGCTGGCCCCAGTCCCTCAGAGCGACGGCCCGCAAAGCCTCCTGGTCGCACGTCCGATGCTATCGCAAGGGCGTGCCACCTGACCTATACCCGGTCGGGAAGGTGTGGATGATGCCTCGCTTAGTTTCCCGCATGGCATACACGTAAACATTAAATACGAGCCTCGATCGGCTCTCAGGTTATCTCGTGAATCGGCTCAAAGAGCCGATCCACCCATGATTCGAACGAGGTGTCCGAATATATGGTGGTCCTGCTTGATCAAGATAAAGCTAATGAGATCTACGACGATTTAGGGTTTTCACCGCATAATCGGATCATCCTACTCACGATTGGGCCTCGCGCTCGCGCACGGTGACCGTAAGCCGATCCTAGACAGGGCCTAAAAACCAACACGAGGTTGATCCCCGGAACATCCTTTCTAGGGCTAGCAAACGTCACCCTACACGCTGCTGGATCCTCCAACCCTTTGTAAGGCCTAACTATTGCGGATGTTAAACTAATCCCTGATGAACAAGGAGCAATCGTAACGGATCAGATCTACTAAACTATGATCAAGCGGGGTGCCGCCCCTACACCTAAGATAGGTGTAAGGGCGGCTAGATGTGCAAGGGTCGCATAACGAAAGCATGTAATTCGAAGAACAATGCTAACCCTAACACATCTAAGATAACTACGCTGCTCGCCATCAAAAAGGCTTCAAGCACGAGCAACGCATGAACAACGTGGGCAGGCTTAGGCCGCCTAGATCGCAAGATGCGATCTAGGCAGCATGGTGCTTACCGGAGAAACCCTCGAGACGAAGGAGTTGGCGATGCGCCGAGATTTGTTTGTGTTGAACGTTGGTTGTTGTTTATTCCATAAACCCTAGATACATATTTATAGTCCAGCGGACTTTCTAACGTGGGAGATCCCCACCGTGTACGAGACAAACTCTAACTTTTAACCTAGATACAATCTACTATAATTAAAGATACACGGGCAATCTAGCCCAAATTCTCCGTGCAAGGCCGCTTCGTAGATCTTCCACGTGTAATCTTCCAAGCCCATCCTGATCGCGGCCCACCTCCTGATTTAGCCAAAATCTGGTGATAACACATGCCCCCCTGGTTTTGGTAATGATAATTTGAAAACCACTCTATTTTTCCTCCGAGGGGTCATGTCATGTCGTGGCAGAGCAGAACCGTCGCAGTATTTCCATCATGACAACTTGCCTTCCCAACTTCTCTGCACGATTTGACAGTTTTTTGGCACCACTTCCTCGAAAACCGTTCGGACATTAAATCCCCACTTCTTTTATATAACCGTACCGAGCAGTTCCTCTTCTCATCCCTTCCGCATTAGCACTCCAAAAGCCCTTCTGCGCACCATGTCTTCTTCCTCCTCCGCCTCATCGGGACTTTCTCTCGAGTCCTCTTCTTCCCACGAGCCGACGCCGTAACCGAACCCACAAGAGGTCCATGCGGCCAACACCCGTCGCGCCATAGAAACCGGGGAGGAGCCGCACCATGACTTCTCCATCCGGTCCGAGGACGACAAGTCCTCGACGGACGGAGAGCGACCTCCGCTTCCTTGCCGACGGGAACGGAGGAGGAGAGCGATGACGATCGCTTCTCCCGGGATGACTTCACCTCCTCCGAGGAGGTGAAGGAGGAGGAAGAGGAGGAGGAGGACGACGACGACAGCCCCTCCGACGAGCCGCCGGCCAAGCGCCACCGCCCTCGGCCAGGGAATCTCAGTGATTTCGACAGCGACGACGACGACGACGAGGAGGATGAGGACAACGAAGGTCCCGCCGGTGGCCGCTACAGCAGCGACGACGAGCCCGCCGGGAGCAGCGCCGACAGCAGCGGCGAGGGTGATGACGAGGGCAGCGACGGCCCGTAGATAGGACCCCTAGCATAGGATCAGCAGTAGTAGACGGGGCAATGTATCCCCTTAGTACTCCCTTTTGAGAGCAATCAGCTCTTCTATGTAAGAAATCTGGTTTATCAATGAAGAAATTCCCCAATTTGATTTTGCCGATTTCCTTTATAATAATTTAGCCGATTGTCCTTCGTACCGATTCTCGCCGATTGTCAATTCGATCAATGCCCAATGAGCCGATGGCAGCGCATTGGTCTCTCACGATAAATTTCAAGATAGATCCATCCGGACCCAAACTCCCTGGCCGAACAAGGCCAAGCCATAATCGTGCAACCCCTAGATCTTGTAAATGCAGATCCAACCGAATGGAATGTTAAACTTAGCGGCAAAACTCCTGAAATAATGTCCAGTCTCCTTATTATCTTTTTAAATTTCGTACATTCTTCTCGCCGCATCCCTCTCTTCCGCATCCTCTTTGCTTTCGTGGAGAGCCCCAAGACCGTTGCCGGGTCGACTCAAATGTTGAAGCCGCCACTTCGCGTAACATGCATCATTTGTCCACAAATTCCCTCGTGGTAGTCTCAGAGTGATGTTTATAACCCTCGCTCTGTTTTCTTGCAAGCAACCATCTCGTAAAATAAAATTGAGGTGCAGAGCCAGCCGATTTCAGCAAACATCGGCTCCCTATAGCAAAGGATCCTTCAGTGGCAACCGCCCTCGAGCCTCGGCCGAGTGAGGACAAGCAGTGAGCCGACCAACTCAGCCATCCTTGGTTTTCAACTTGTAGAGCAGGGCCAGCCCGATCCCAACAGAATCGGCCCCCAAGAGCAGAGAACCTTCGTGGTGAGCTGCCCCCGAGCTTCTTCGGCTCAATTCTTGCGCCTTGCCGACTCGGATCGGCTCATCACCTTTGGCAGCTGCCGCAACTTCCGGTGAGGATGTTTTGAGTTTCGATGCCCTCCAACACCTTGGACGTAACAACCTCCGAAAGCGACAGCCTATCAAGTCGCCACCTTGGCCAAGCCCCCGTGCAGACACGCCACAGCCGATTGCTTCGTCATCGGCTATCCTCATAGTCCTAGAAGAGATGTGCTCCCTTCGTGGGCTCACCCTTAACCTGATCTACACGTCCATGCTGCTCTTGTTGTTGGTCAGGTTGTGATCCCTCAGACTTGTTCCAGCTGATATTGCGGACAAACATTAGCCTTCAGCATCCGGTCACCAAAACCGACGCTTCGCCGACACCGCCGAGCCTCTTGAATCCATGCATCGGCTTTTTATCCTTAAGTCGATGTCTGCGCATCGGCTGTGTTTAAAAATTTGCGAATTTTCGGCCGATTTATGTATCGGCCCCATATTTCGATACCCATCACCAAAGGATGAGACGCTTCTACTGCACATCCTCGTGTTTTATCCACCTGGGTGCCCCCCCGAGCCGATTCTGTCAAGAGAATTGATGGTATCGGCTCTGTTGGATAACATGTTGAACCCAGGCAGAATGGATGGTGAGTATAGTTTTGGCCATTGCTGGAATCGGCCTCCATGTTGCTTGCTCGGTGAAGGTTTTGTGATGTCCCTTCATAAATTTTTGGGGCCGGTCACAAGGATCAGCCTCGCCACGTTCATCCATCGACGTTTGCTTTGTTACACGGTCAGGCCGGTGGATAAAACCAGCCTAACCCCGTTCTTTGTCACGTCGATGCGCTCACAGTCGTCCAAATTGATGCCTGAGAGCGGCTCTTGGCCTGATGTCTCCCAAATGTCCATGCCGGCTGTTGAAACCTCGACTGAATCATCTGCATGGACGACTTCTACTTCATCTCCATCCCACTTTATTAGGCATTGGTGCATCGTGGATGGAATGCAACAGTTGGCGTGGATCCAATCTCTCCCTAGTAGGACAGTGTAGGTACTCTTGCTCGCCGACAATAAAGAACGTCGTAGGGACAGCTTTTCCTTCCTACGGTCAGGTCCACATTCGAACACCTTGTGCGTCGATGCTTGGCCGTTGAAATCGCTCGCTGTTACATTGGTCTTGATCAGATCCGAGCTGGAGCGTCCCAACCGACATAGCATGGAGTATGGCATAATGTTAATCGCCGCCCCGTGTCTACCAACATCTTGTTGACAAGGCTGCCCATTGATGTAACCTCGCAAGTACGTGGCCTTCGATGCTCGTAACTTCTTTCTTTCGGCTTCTCAAAGATGACCGGCCGTGGGCCGCAATCCAATTGTGCCACAGAGTGCTTCATATAATCTTGGAGCGCTAAACTCCGTTGGAAGAATGAAGACCATGTTTGTGCCACCCGATGTATCATCATCGGCTTTCCTCTCGCTTGGGGCGCCACTCTTTTCTTTGTGGCCGACCTTCTTCGTCCAGTGGTTCGCTGAATTTTGGCGGCCAAATCGGGTCGTGCCTTCCTCGCCGTGTGCAGGTACAATCTTTCGGCTTCTTCCAACCCACGCAGTACGCTGAACCCTTCGCTTTTGGGAATGGCCGAGCCCATCAGTGGCACCACCTGGGCCGATGATATTTATCTTCTTCATCATCGTCCTCTAGTTCCTCGAGATCTTCCACCCGAGCGGACTCAGCGATGCTTGTTCCGAGGCGGGAGAGGCCCTAGACGCTTGAACACGGACACGTTAGCCGCATCCTTCTTCCTTTGTTTGCATTCTCGGGAAGTTCTCGATTGTTGGCAATCGGCTCATTCCCGAGTCCCAGCAATGTTTGAAGAACGGACAGTCCCGTGCCTATCCATGTCATCCCGCCCCTTGACCTTCCTTCAGCCGCGACGATTGCACCCGTCGTTGTTTCTATCACGCCGACGGTACCTCCTCGTCCTCTCGCGTCGACCGACAAATTCTCTCATCATCTATGTCGTAGCGCCGACGTCGGCCGTACCGCTGCTCATATTTGTCGAGGAGATGCTCGGAGAGTGGACGTTGATACCGCACGCTTCCCACTTCCTCCTCTCGTCGTGTACCGTCTCGTCATCATCTTGGGGCCGGTCGCGTGGATCGGCCTCCTTCTTACCCTTGCCACGGGAGTGGCCGCTTTCTCGCTTCATCTTTGCCATGGCGGCTTGCAAGCCCCGCCATGTTGACACCAAAGGAGAACTCGGCTGGCATATGGAGTGGCTGAGATCCACCATGTTGATGCCGATGCCGTGGGAGCGGGTTCGTGGGAAAGAGCCGATGAGTTCGGCTTCGAGGGTTGCCTTGATCTCGTCATGTTTCTTCTTGAGCTCATCGTGCAGATCCTCGTACTTGTCCGGAGTGCCTTCCGCCATCTCGGATGTAGATGGCGATGTTGTGGATGTCGAAGGTCGTCCCACCGGCGTGCGCGAATGTGTTGACGTCGAAACCCCCCGGCGGGCGGAGACGGGCAACACAAGAGAGCCGGGAACAACTAGGGCTGCGGCCGGCCCCGGCCCCTCGCAGCGACGGCCCGCAAAGCCTCCCTGGTCGCACGTCCGATGCTATCGCAAGGGCGTGCCACCTAACCTATACCCGGTCGGAAGGTGTGGATGATGGATCGCTTAGTTTCCCGCATGGCATACACGTAAACATTAAATACGAGCCTCGATCGGCCTCGAAGTTATCTCGTGAATCGGCTCAAAGAGCCGATCCACCCATGATTCGAACGTGGTGTCCGAATATATGGTGGTCCTGCTTGATCAAGATAAAGCTAATGAGATCTACGACGATTTAGGGTTTTCACCGCATAATCGGATCATCCTACTCACGATTGGGCCTCGCGCTCGCGCACGGTGACCGTAAGCCGATCCTAGACAGGGCCTAAAAACCAACACGAGGTTGATCCCCGGAACATCCTTTCTAGGGCTAGCAAACGTCACCCTACACGCCGCCGGATCCTCCAACCCTTTGTAAGGCCTAACTATTGCGGATGTTAAACTAATCCCCGATGAACAAGGAGCAATCGTAACGGATCGGATCTACTAAACTATGATCAAGCGGGGTGCCGCCCCTACACCTAAGATAGGTGTAAGGGCGGCTAGATGTGCAAGGGTCGCATAACGAAAGCATGTAATTCGAAGAACAATGCTAACCCTAACACATCTAAGATAACTACGCTGCTCGCCATCAAAAGGCTTCAAGACGAGCAACGCATGAACAACGTGGGCAGGCTTGGCCGCCTAGATCGCAAGATGCGATCTAGGCAGCATGGTGCTTACCGGAGAAACCCTCGAGACGAAGGAGTTGGCGATGCGCCGAGATTTGTTTGTGTTGAACGTTGGTTGTTGTTTATTCCATAAACCCTAGATACATATTTATAGTCCAAATGGACTTTCTAACGTGGGAGATCCCCACCGTGTACGAGACAAACTCTAACTTTTAATCTAGATACAATCTACTGTAATTAAAGATACACGGGCAATCTAGCCCAAATTCTCCATGCAAGGCCGCTTCAGAGATCTTCCACATGTAATCTTCCAAGCCCATCCTGATCGCGGCCCACCTCCTGATTTAGCCAAAATCTGGTGATAACAACATCTCACCAATCCACTACATCTCCCACGCTAATGGGATCTACTCACACATGATAACATAATGATATCATAGCAAAGTAAATGGAGTTCATCTTGATATTACCGTAGCAAGCCACAATAGTTGAATATCAAATCAAATCAAACCAAGATGAAATAGAGGTTTCAATCACTAATCTTACAAGTATGAATCTCTCTCTCTCTCAGTACAAGTGGGGTGTAATGGATGAGGTGGTGTTCTTGATGCGATTGATCTTCGATGGAGTTGAGGATGATATTCTCCTTCTTCAGATCTTATCTCTTCTGTTCTGGAGCGAATGGTGGCTGACGCGTTGTGTTTTTCGTCTGGTACCCTTTACGAAAAAGGTTTGGTTTGATAAGGGGAAAGCAGCGCCGCCTAGTGCGGGCGGGCGGTATGGTCACCTCCGCCCGTACTGATGCCCTCTAAAACCCCTGGATCGTTGATACGTTGCAAACGTATCTATAATTTTTGATGCTCCATGCTTGTTTTACACTAATTGCTATATGTTTTGTTTACACTTCGTGACACTTTTATGCATTTTCCGGAACTAACCTATTGACAAGATGCCACCATGCCAGTTCCCTGTTTTCTGCTGTTTGTATTTCAGAAAAGTTGTACAGGAAATATTCTCGGAATTGGACGAAACAAAAGCAGAAAATCTTATTTTTCAATAATGAAGACGAAGTCCAGAGGGGGGACGAAGAGGCGCCATAGGGCGGCCAGACCGGGCCTAGGTGCGGCCCAGGCCCTGGCCGCGCGTAGGGGTGGTCTGGGCCCCCTGGCCTCCACTGACCTCGCCCTTCCGTCTATAAGAAGCTGATACGTTGCAAACATATCTATAATTTTTGATGCTCCATGCTTGCTTTACACCAATTTATATATGTTTTCCTTACACTTCGTTGCACTTTTATACATTTTCTGGCACTAACCTATTAACAAGATGCCACCGTGTCAGTTCCCTATTTTCTGCTATTTTATATTTCAGAAAAGTTGTGCAAGAAATATTCTCGGAATTGGACGAAACAAAAGCCGAAGTCAATATTTTACCGTAACGAAGACAGAGTCCAGAGGGGAGACGAAGAAAGGCCACAGGGCGGCCAGACCACCCCATGGCGCGGGCCCAGGCCTGCTGCTCCATGGCATGGTGTGGGCCACCCTGGCCTCCACAGACCTCGCCCTTCCGCCTATTTATTCACGATCTCGGGAAAAACCTAAACACCCGAGCCTCCATCCACGAAAAGTTCCATCGCGGCCGCCATCGCAGACCCTAGCTCGGGAGGGTTATGAAGCTCTTGCCGGCACCCTACCGGGAGGGGATATCATCACCGGAGGCCTCTACATCGCCATGTCCGCCTCCGAAGTGATGCGTGAGTAGTTCATCACTGGACTATGGGTTCATAGCAGTAGCTAGATGGTTTGTCTTCTCCAATTTGTGCCTCATGTTTAGATCTTGTGAGCTGCCTATGATGATCAAGATCATCCTTACGTAATGCTACATGTTGTGTTTACTGGGATCCAATGAATATTGAATACTATGTTGAGATCGATTATATATATTTTCCATATGCTATTTCTGATCTTGCATGCTGTCCATTGTTAGTAGTTGCTATGGCCAAGTAAATGCTTGTGACTCCAAGAGGGAGTATTTATGCTCGATAGTAGGTTCATGCCTCTAGTTTTATGAAAGTGTGACAATAAATTCTAATATTGTAGATGTGTTGTTGCTACTAGGGAGAAAACAACAATATTTTATCCAAGGGTAATTCTATTGTTTACTTTTCACACATTGCTTAATGCGATAATCTATTGGTTGCAACTTAATACTGGAATGGGTTCGAATGATAACCGGAAGGTGGATTATTAGTCATAGACGGAGTTGGATTACGGTCAATGTATTATGTTGTAATGCCCAAACGAATCTCATAGTAATCATCTTTTCATGTATGGTCTTTATTTTGTCAATTGCCCAGCTGTAATTTGTTCACTCAGCATGTTATTTATCTTTATGGAGAGACACATCTAGTGAACTGTGGACTCCGGTCCTTTCCTTTACACTGATACAATCATCATGTTCTGTTTACTTACTGCAAGCACTGTTCTCTTTAATTCCACTTCAAAAATCATCATCTTTCCACACGATACGTTTAATCCTTTGTGTTCAAAGAAAACCGGTGAGATTGACAACCTTACTGTAAGTTGGGGCAAAATATTTTGGTTGTGTTGTGTGCAGGTTCCACGTTGTTGCTGACGCCGGTAGTGCGCCCTACCACAAGTCAGGTAGCAACACCTTCAGAAGTCACGCATTTCTCCTACTGGTCGATTAAACCTTGGTTTCTTACTGACATAGGCATCCCCAATGGACCTGCCAAAGATGGTACCCGGGGTTTACTGAAGGCCCATGAGTAGACGAATACGAAGCTCGGAAGCCTAATTAGCTGTAGATATGGAAAGATAAAATTGTATTAGGAATAAAGAGATTTGTAACTTTACGGGTCGAACTCAAAGAGTCTCCCGGAATCTGTAACTTGTGTAATACGAAACCCTCGGCTCCGCCTCCTATATAAGGGGGAGTCGAGGGGCGAAGAGAGGATCGATTTCATTGTCAACGTAACCCTAGTTTCCTAGCAGTCGAGTACTTTTCCGGCTCAAACCCTCGAGATATACTTGCCCTCTACTTCCACGAAAACCCTAGTCTACAATCCGTAGGCATTGATAAGTCGATACCTTGTCACTTACTGAGAGAAAACTTGCTGCTGTGCTCATCATACCTTCCTCTTGGGGTTCCCCAACGGTGTGCAGTCTGTGCTCATCAAGCTGATTTTCTGGCGCTGTTGCCGGGGAGAAAGAGGATTTCTGCAAGGGGAGTCTCTCAGTTCCAATCTCTTTACTTTGTTATTGTTTTGGTTAGTTTATTCCATGCTCACCTCCCATGCTAATGTTTCTTGTTTTTCATTAGTTAGTCTTAATGGAAAACAACAAAAAAATTAGAGAGCTTTACAGCATTTATCTTGAGCTAGGACATGAAGTGTTTGAAGAGAAAATTAAAAAACCTATGAACCTTTATTTGGATGCTAATAGCAATGTTATTAGTATGAAATCTTTGAATACCATTAGTGTTAATCCTATGGGAAAGTCTAAGCTTAGGGAAGCTAGTATTTATGAAATGATCTTTTTAGTTCCCCAGCTTTAGAGGAGAAAATTGGCTATGATGATTACAATGATGAATATGATATTTTCAGTCCACCTAATATTGAGGAGAAAATTAATTATGATTCAATATGTCTCCTATATTTGATGATTATGGTGATGAGAATAATAATGATAGCTATTTTGTTGAATTTTCTCCCACTACAATTAATAAGAATTGATACGTCTCCGACGTATCGATAATTTCTTATGTTCTATGCCATATTATTGATGATACCTACATGTTTTATGCACACTTTATGTCATATTCGTGCATTTTCTGGAACTAACCTATTAACAAGATGCCGAAGTGCCGCTTGTCGTTTTCGCTGTTTTTGGTTTCGTAAATCCTAGTAATGAAATATTCTCGAATTGGACGAAATCAAGACCCGTGGGCCTATTTTGCCACGAACCTTCCGTAAGACCGAAGAGCATACGAAGTGGGGCCACGAGGTGGCCAAAACACAAGGCGGCGCGGCCAGGGGGGCCCGCGCCGCCCGTGGTGTGGGCCCCTCGTCGGCCCTCCGACTCGCCCTTCCGCCTACTTAAAGCCTCCGTCGCGAAACCCCCGAGGCGAAAAACCACGATACGGAGAACCTCACCGAGACGCCGCCGCCGCCAATCCCATCTCGGGGGATTCTGGAGATCTCCTCCGGCACCCCGCCGGAGAGGGGATTCATCTCCCGGAGGACTCTACACCGCCATGGTCGCCTCCGGAGTGATGAGTGAGTAGTTCACCCCTGGACTATGGGTCCATAGCAGTAGCTAGATGGTTGTCTTCTCCTCATTGTGCTTCATTGTTGGATCTTGTGAGCTGCCTAACATGATCAAGATCATCTATCCGTAATACTCTATGCTCGTGTTTGTCGGGATCCGATGGATAGAGAATACCATGTTATGTTAATTATCAATTTATTACATATGTGTTGTTTATGATCTTGCATGCTCTCCGTTATTAGTAGAGGCTCGGCCAAGTTTTTGCTCTTAACTCCAAGAGGGAGTATTTATGCTCGATAGTGGGTTCATGCCCGCATTGACACCTGGGACAATGGATGTAAAGTTCTAAGGTTGTGTTGTGCTGTTGCCACTAGGGATAAAACATTGGCGCTATGTCCGAGGATGTAGTTGTTGATTACATTACGCACCATACTTAATGCAATTGTCTGTTGCCTTGCAACTTAATACTGGAAGGGGTTCGGACGATAACCTGAAGGTGGACTTTTTAGGCATAGATGCAGTTGGATGGCGGTCTATGTACTTTGTCGTAATGCCCAATTAAATCTCACTATACTTATCATGACATGTATGTGCATTGTTATGCCCCTTTCTATTTTTCAATTGCCCGACTGTAATTTGTTCACCCAACATGCTTTTATCTTATGGGAGAGACACCTCTAGTGAACTGTGGACCCCGGTCCATTCTTTAATACTGAAATACAAATCTGCTGCAATACTTGTTTTTACCGTTTTCTTGCAAACAATCATCTTCCACACAATACGGTTAATCCTTTGTTACAGCAAGCCGGTGAGATTGACAACCTCACTGTTTCGTTGGGGCAAAGTACTTTGGTTGTGTTGTGCAGGTTCCACGTTGGCGCCTGAATCTCTGGTGTTGCGCCGCACTACATCCCGCCGCCATCAACCTTCAACGTGCTTCTTGGCTCCTCCTGGTTCGATAAACCTTGGTTTCTTTCTGAGGGAAAACTTGCTGATGTGCGCATCATACCTTCCTCTTGGGGTTGCCCAACGAACGTGTGAAATACACGCCATCAAGCTCTTTTTCTCGGCGCCGTTGCCGTGGAGATCAAGACACGCCTGCAAGGGGAGTCTCCACTTCTCAATCTCTTTACTTTGTTTTTGTCTTGCTTTATTTTATTTACTACTTTGTTTGCTGCATTATATCAAAACACAAAAAAATTAGTTGCTAGCTTTACTTTATTTACTGTCTTGTTTGCTATATCAAAAACACAAAAAAATTAGTATACTTGCATTTACTTTATCTAGTTTGCTTTATTTACTACTGCTAAAATGAGTAATCCTGAAATTGAAGTTCGTTCATTTAAGCAACAGGGAGGAGAATGTTTAAAAGATGCTTGGTATAGAATTAGTGATGCCCATAATAGGTGCACTAAGAAACACTCCACCACTATCCTACTCAGGAATTTTTATGTTGGTATCTCTAGCTGGAATAGATATGTTCTTGATTGTCTCGCGGGAGGTAACTTCCTAGGTGCTCCCGCTTTAGAAGTTAGTTGCATCATTGAGAGTTTATTTGGAACACCACCTGTTAATGAAATTAAAATTGAAACCCCCCTTGAGGATGTTATGAAAAAATTGGAAACCATAGAGAAAAAATTTAGTGTTGAAACTAAGTTGTGTGACTTCACTAGCACAAATAATAACGATTTCTTATGCACACCTATTGCTCCACCTGCTACTACAGCGGAATTCTTTGAAATTAAAACTGCTTTACTTAATCTTGTTATGCGAGAGCAATTTTCTGGTGTTAGTTCTGATGATGCTGCTCGCCCATCTCAATAATTTTGTTGAACTATGTGAAATGCAAAAGTATAAAGATGTAGATGGTGACATTATAAAATTAAAATTGTTTCCTTTCTCATTAAGAGGAAGAGCTAAAGATTGGTTGCTATCTCTCGCCTAAGAATAGTATTGATTCCCGGACTAAATGCAAGGATGCTTTTATTGGTAGATATTATCCCCCCGCTAAAATTATATCTTTGAGGAGTAGCATAATGAATTTTAAACAATTGGATAATGAACATGTTGCTCAAGCTTGGGAAAGAATGAAATCTCTCGGTTAAAAATTGCCCAACCCATGGACCGACTACTTGGATGATCATCCAAACCTTCTATGCAGGACTAAATTTTTCTTCGCGGAATTTATTGGATTCAGCTGCTAGAGGTACCTTTATGTCCATCACTCTTGGTGAAGCAACAAAGCTTCTTGATAATATGATGGTTAATTACTCTGAATGGCACACGTGAAAGAGCTCCACAAGGTAAGAAGGTAAATTCTGTTGAAGAATCCGCTTCCTTGAATGATAAGGTTGATGCTATTATGTCTATGCTTGCGAATGATAGGACTAATGTTGATCCTAATAATGTTCCATTAGCTTCATTGGTTGCCCAAGAAGAACATGTTGATGTAAACTTCATTAAAAATAATAATTTCAACAACAATGCTTATCTGAACAATTCTAGTAATAACTATAGGCCATATCCTTATAATAATGGTAACGGTTATGCTAATTCTTATGGGAATTCTTACAACAATAATAGGAATACACCCCTGGACTTGAAGCTATGCTTAAAGAATTTATTAGTACACAAACTGCCTTTAACAAATCTCGTTGAAGAAAAGCTCAATAAAATTGATATTCTTGTTTCTAGAGTTGATAGTCTTGCTTCGATGTTGATCTTTTGAAATCGAAAGTTATGCCTAATAGGGATATTGAAAATAAAATTGTTACTACAGCAAATGCCATCCAAGTTAAAATTAATGAGAATATAAGATTAATGGCTGAATCAAGCGCTAGGTGGGATAGAGAAGAAAATGAAAAACTAGCTAAAGAGGAAAATGTAGCTAAAGTTTGGACTATTACCACCACTAGCAATGCTAATGATTCACATGTTGCTGCACCTCCTACTATCAATGGTAAAATAATTGGTGTTGGCAATGCTTCTACTCCTAGTGCAAAGCGCGCAAAATTACTCGAAACCGCTAAAACCGCTGAAACTGCTTGTGATAAAACTGCTGAAATTTTTTCCAACCTTGGGGATGATAATCCCATTGCTTTAAATTGTAATGATTTAGATTTTGATGATTGCCACATCTCTGAAGTTATAAAGTTCTTGCAAAAACTTGCTAAAAGTCATAATGCTAGCGCTGTAAACTTGGCTTTCACAAAACATATTACAAATGCTCTCATAAAAGCTAGAGAAGATAAACTAAAACTTGAAACTTCTATTCCTAGAAAGCTAGAGGATGGTTGGGATCCCATCATTAAAATAAGAGTCAAAGATTTTGATTGTAATGCTTTATGTGATCTTGGTGCAAGTATTTCTGTTATGCCTAAGAAAGTCTATGATATGCTTGACTTGCCACCATTGAAAAACTGTTATCTGGATGTTAATCTCGCTGATAATGCTAAAAAGAAACCTTTGGGGAAAGTTGATAATGTTCATATTATTGTTAAAAATAACCTTGTCCCCGTTGATTTTTTTGTCTTGGATATTGAATGCAATGCATCTTGCCCCATTATATTGGGAAGACCTTTTCTTCGAACCGTTGGTGCTACTATTGATATGAAGGAAGGTAATATTAAATATCAATTTCCTCTCAAGAAAGGTATGGAACACTTCCCTAGAAAGAGAATGAAGTTACCTTATGATTCTATTATTAGAACAAATTATGATGTTGATGCTTCATCTCTCGATGTTACTTGAGTTACACTTTCTGCGCCTAGCTGAAAGGCGTTAAAGAAAAGCGCTGGGAGACAACCCATATTTTTACTACAGTATTTTTGTTTTATATTTGTGTCTTGGAAGTTGTTCACTACTGTAGCAACCTCTCCTTATCTTAGTTTTGAGTTTTGTTGTGCCAAGTAAAGTCTTTGATAGTAAAGTAAGTACTAGATTTGGATTACTGCGCAGTTCCAGATTTCTTTGCTGTCACGAATCTGGGTCTACCTCCCTGTAGGTAGCTCAGAAAATTAAGCCAATTTAGGTGCATGATCCTCAGATATGTACGCAACTTTCATTCAATTTGAGCATTTTCATTTGAGCAAGTCTGGTGGCCTAATAAAATCCATCTTTACGGACTGTTCTGTTTTGACAGATTCTGCCTTTTATTTCGCATTGCCTCTTTTGCTATGTTGGATGAATTTCTTTGATCCATTAATGTCCAGTAGCTTTATGCAATGTCCAGAAGTGTTAAGAATGATTGTGTCACCTCTGAACATGTGAATTTTTATTGTGCACTAACCCTCTAATGAGTTGTTTCGAGTTTAGTGTGGAGGAAGTTTTCAAGGATCAAGAGAGGAGTATGATGCAATATGATCAAGGAGAGTGAAAGCTCTAAGCTTGGGGATGCCCCGGTGGTTCACCCCTGCATATTCTAAGAAGACTCAAGCGTCTAAGCTTGGGGATGCCCAAGGCATCCCCTTCTTCATCGACAACATTATCGGGTTCCTCCCCCGAAACTATATTTTTATTCCGTCACATCTTATGCACTTTGCTTGGAGCGTCGGTTTGTTTTTGTTTTTTGTTTTGTTTGAATAAAATGGATCCTAGCATTCACCTTGTGGGAGAGAGACACGCTCCGCTGCAGCATATGGACAAGTATGTCCTTAGGCTCTACTCATAGTATTCATGGCGAAGTTTCTTCTTCGTTAAATTGTTATATGGTTGGAATTGGAAAATGCTACATGTAGTAATTCTAAAATGTCTTGGATAATTTGATACTTGGCAATTGTTGTGCTCATGTTTAAGCTCTTGCATCATATACTTTGCACCCATTAATGAAGAAACACTTAGAGCTTGCTAATTTGGTTTGCATATTTGGTTTCTCTAGAGTCTAGATAACATCTAGTATTGAGTTTTGAACAACAAGGAAGACGGTGTAGAGTCTTATAATGTTTACAATATGTCTTTTATGTGAGTTTTTCTCGCACCGTTCATCCTTGTGTTTGTTTCAAATAACCTTGCTAGCCTAAACCTTGTATCGAGAGGGAATACTTCTCATGCATCCAAAATCCTTGAGCCAACCACTATGCCATTTGTGTCCACCATACCTACCTACTACATGGTATTTATCCGCCATTCCAAAGTAAATTGCTTGAGTGCTACCTTTAAAATTCCATCATTCACCTTTGCAATATATAGCTCATGGGACAAATAGCTTAAAAACTATTGTGGTATTGAATATGTACTTATGCACTTTATCTCTTATTAAGTTGCTTGTTGTGCGATAACCATGCTTCGGGGACGCCATCAACTATTCTTTGTTGAATATCATGTGAGTTGCTATGCATGTCCGTCTTGTCTGAAGTAAGAGAGATCTACCACCTTAATGGTTGGAGCATGCATATTGTTAGAGAAGAACTTTGGGCCGCTAACTAAAGCCATGATTCATGGTGGAAGTTTCAGTTTTGGACATATATCCTCAATCTCATATGAGAATAATAATTGTTGCCACATGCTTATGCATTAAAGAGGAGTCCATTATCTCGTTGTCCATGTTGTCCCGGTATGGATGTCTAAGTTGAGAATAATCAAAAGCGAGAAATCCAAAATGCGAGCTTTCTCCTTAGACCTTTGTACAGAGCGGCATGGAGGTACCCCATTGTGACACTTGGTTAAAACATGTGCATTGCAAAGATCCGGCAGTCCAAGCTAATTAGGACAAGGTGCGGGCACTATTAGTATACTATGCATGAGACTTGCAACTTGTAAGATATAATTTTCATAACTCATATGCTTTATTAGTACCGTTGACAAAATTGTTTCATGATTTCAAAATAAAAGCTCTAGCACAAATATAGCAATCGATGCTTTCCTCTTTGAAGGACCATTCTCTTTACTTTTATGTTGAGTCAGTTCACCTATCTCTCTCCACCTCAAGAAGCAAACACTTGCGTGAAATGTGCATTGATTCCTACATACTTGCATATTGTACTTGTTATATTACTCTATGTTGACAATTATCCATGAGATATACATGTTACAAGTTGAAAGCAACCGCTGAAACTTAATATTCCTTTGTGTTGCTTCAATACCTTTACTTTGATTTATTGCTTTATGAGTTAACTCTTATGCAAGACTTATTGATGCTTGTCTTGAAGTACTATTCATGAAAAGTCTTTGCTTTATGATTCACTTGTTTACTCATGCCATTACCATTGTTTTGATCGCTGCATCCACTACATATGTTTACAAATAGTATGATCAAGGTTATGATGGCATGTCACTTCGGAAATTATCTTTGTTATCGTTTTACCTCGCTCGGACGAGCGTAACTAAGCTTGGGGATGCTTGATACGTCTCCGACGTATCGATAATTTCTTATGTTCTATGCCATATTATTGATGATACCTACATGTTTTATGCACACTTTATGTCATATTCGTGCATTTTCCGGAACTAACCTATTAACAAGATGCCGAAGTGCCGCTTGTCGTTTTCTCTGTTTTTGGTTTCGGAAATCCTAGTAACGAAATATTCTCGAATTGGACGAAATCAAGACCCGTGGGCCTATTTTGCCACGAACCTTCCGGAAGACCGAAGAGCATACGAAGTGGGGCCACGAGGTGGCCAAACCACAAGGCGGCGCGGCCAAGGGGGGCCCGCGCCGCCCCGTGGTGTGGGCCCCTCGTCGCCCTCCGACTCGCCCTTCCGCCTACTTAAAGCCTCCGTCGCGAAATCCCCGAGGCGAAAAACCACGATACGGAAAACCTCACCGAGACGCCGCCGCCGCCAATCCCATCTCGGGGGATTCCGGAGATCTCCTCCGGCACCCCGCCGGAGAGGGGATTCATCTCCCGGAGGACTCTACACCGCCATGGTCGCCTCCGGAGTGATGAGTGAGTAGTTCACCCCCGGACTATGGGTCCATAGCAGTAGCTAGATGGTTGTCTTCTCCTCATTGTGCTTCATTGTTGGATCTTGTGAGCTGCCTAACATGATCAAGATCATCTATCCGTAATGCTATATGTTGTGTTTGTCGGGATCCGATGGATAGAGAATACCATGTTATGTTAATTATCAAGTTATTACCGAAGGTGGACTTTTTAGGCATAGATGCGCTTGGATGGCGGTCTATGTACTTTGTCGTAATGCCCAATTAAATCTCACTATACTTATCATGACATGTATGTGCATTGTTATGCCCTCTCTATTTGTCAATTGCCCGACTGTAATTTGTTCACCCAACATGCTTTTATCTTATGGGAGAGACACCTCTAGTGAATTGTGGACCCCGGTCCATTCTTTAATACTGAAATACAAATCTGCTGCAATACTTGTTTTTACTGTTTTCTTACAAACAATCATCTTCCACACAATACGGTTAATCCTTTGTTACAGCAAGCCGGTGAGATTGACAACCTCACCGTTTCGTTGGGGCAAAGTACTTTGGTTGTGTTGTGCGAGTTCCACGTTGGCACCGGAATCTCTCGGTGTTGCGCCGCACTACATCCCGCCGCCATCAACCTTCAACGTGCTTCTTGGCTCCTCCCTGGTTCGATAAACCTTGGTTTCTTTCTCGAGGGAAAACTTGCTGCCGTGCGCATCATACCTTCCTCTTGGGGTTGCCCAACGAACGTGTGAAATACACGCCATCA
>NC_061508.1:50999265-51030584 GCF_022539505.1 Lolium rigidum
TGGAACGGTGTTTCATTGGTGTTATATCAGACTTGCATACTACACCATGCAGTGGTATGCCGGGTCACCACACTACCCCTGTGGAGATGGCAGCAAAGTCGGTTGGTGGGGGGGTTTGCCCGTCATTTTTTGGATCACCACCTCCCTTGCCCGGAAACCCTCCCAAAAAAAATTCATTTCCCTCAGACCACCCACCGGAACTTCCCAAGTCCCTCTCTCCCACCTCCACGACCACCGCACCGGAACATCCCCGCCGGACTTCCCTGGCCTACCCGAGCCCTCGCGATCCTCGTCATCCGGCTGCCCGCCGGAGCCGCTTCATCGACGCCGTCATCAACCGGATCGGATCATCCCCGCCGAACCTCGAAACCATATGCTCATCTAGCAGCCTCCCGTAGTCGCTTCAGCCTGCGGTATCGTCCACCCCACCGGAGCCGCTTCGCCGGATCCGTCGTCCACCGCATCGGATCTTGCTCACCGACACCGCTGTGCACGAACCGGATCTCGCTTCACCGGCGCCGTGCATGATCTAAACTCTTCTACTCGTCGCTTTTCTATTGCTTGCCTGCAAGTTCTTGTTTAATCTTGGGGGAACCTGTTTGTGCTAACGACGTGCCGTTACGTTTTTGCAGATGAGATGAGTAATCATGAAGTGTAATGGCCGTCTCTCCAACCCCAAGTAGCACATGTAGCGTACTTCATCACCGGATCTATCAACCCCAGGAAGATCTGCTGTGACTCCCACACAGTGCTTCTCCTAATGTAAGTCCCTTGTTTTAGCGCCATGTTCTGGGTTCAGATGCTTGTTTGTCCGAAGCTCTTTTAGTTCATTCCTAGCTATGACCGTAACACGTTGCTATTTTCTACTTCATTGCTAACTTTAAGCGATTGAACATTTTGGTTTGCATTCCTCGCTCCGTAGATGTAGCCATCATAACTTCTATCTTGCTCAGCCGTTGTTACAAAAATTATAGGTATTATAGTAACATCCTCGTTATTATTTAGTTCATGGCCAATTTTAAGTAATTGCACATGTTGGTTCGCATTCCTCGCTCTATAGCTTTTAGCATCGTAACTTCTATATTTGGTTTACATTCCCCGCTCTGTAGATCTAGCCATCATAACTTTATCTTGCTCAGTCGTTGTTACAAAAATTATGGCCTACTACTATGTTGTTTGTGCCAATTTTTTACTCCATGAACATGTTGGCTTGCATTCCCTGTACTACAGGTGATGCCATTTTTTTGTATCTAGTTCATTGTAAGCTAACAAAGTAAGGACTTAGTTTGGCATGCTATCACTCTGCTATCTAGCCTGTAGTGCAAATAAACTTGTCATACTACTAGATAATAATTTTGCGTGCCATCTTGTTCTTCAAAAGCTGCATTATTGTTGACGTCAGAAACCCACCGACGGGTAGAGACGGGCAACACCGTAGAGCCGGGAACAACTAGGGCTGCGGCTGGCCCTAGTCCCTCTGAGTGACGGCCCGCAAAGCCTCCTGGTCGCACGCACCGATGTTTATCACAAGAGCGTGCCACCCGACCTATACCTGGTCGGAAGGTGTGGATGATGCCTCGCTTAGTTTCCTGCAGGGCACACACGTAAACGTTAAATACGAGCCTCGATCGGCTCTCAGGTTATCCCGTGAATCGGCTCAAAGAGCCGATCCACCCATGATTCAGACGAGGTGTCCGAATATATGGTGGTCCCGCTTGATCAAGGTAAAGCTAATGAGATCTACGACGATGTGGGGTTTTCACCGCATAATCGGATCGTCCTACTCCAGTTGGGCCTCGCGGCCACGCACGGCGATCGTAAGCCGATCCTAAGCAAGGCCTAAAAACCAACACGAGGTTGATCCTCGAACATCCTCGCTTAGGGCCAACGAACGACACCCTACGTGCCGCCGGATCCTCCCCCTTTGTAAGGCCTAACTATTGCGGATATTAAACTAATCCTTGTAGAACAAGGAGCAATCGTAACGGATCAGATCTACCGAACTATGATCAAGTGGGTGCCGCCCCTACGCCTAAGATAGGCGTAAGGGCGGCTAGACATGCAAGGGTTGCACTACGAAAGCATGCAGCATGAAGAACAATGCTAACCCTAACATGTCTAAGATAACTACGTTGCTCGCCATCAAAAAGGCTTCAGCACGAGCAACGCGTGAACAACGTAGGCAGGCTTGTGCTGCCTAGATCGCAAGATGCGATCTAGGCAGCATGATGCTTACCGGTAGAAACCCTCGAGACGAAGGGGTTGGCGATGCGCCGAGATTTGTTTGTGGTTGAACGTTGGTTGTTGTTTATTCCATAAACCCTAGGTACATATTTATAGTCCAGCGGACTTTCTAATGTGGGCGTGCACTAAACCGTGCACGAGTAAGATTCTATCTCTAAACTAAGATGCGATCTAATATGTTACAGATAAACGGGCAATTAAGCCCGACTTGGTATAAAAGGCCGATTCACGTATTCCTTCTATATATATATTTCTTTACGTCCATCTTGATCGCGGCCCACCTCCCGACTTGGTCAAATTCTGGTGATAACACATGCTCCTCTGGTTTTGGAAATGACATTTCCAAAATCATTATATTCCTTTCTCGTCGGGTCATGTCATGGCGGAGCGTAGCTGCCGCAGAATATTCCATCATTACGCCTCGCCTCCCGGGCTTCTCGTATGAGTCGTCAACTTCGGCCTTACGCCCTCGAGAACCGTATTGGCATTAAATCTCCACTACACTCTCTTTATTTATCTCGTGCCAAACGGTTCACCAAACCAAAAACCCTTCTCCCCGCAGCCATGTCTTCCTCTTCCTCCTCCGCTTTAGGCACCTCTCTCCAACCGCTGCCGAAGAGCAAAGAAGAGGACGATCTCCGCTCCGGGAGCACCCCATCTCCTCGGACAAGGAGAAGAAGGGAGGAGAAGCGGAGAAGACCAAGGCCTCCCCCTCCGCCGTGCTCCCACCGAAGAAACGCTCCCGCATGTGGGCGGACAGCGAGGACGACGATGACGACGAGGAAGAAGATGAAGAGGAGGAAGATGATTCCTCTCGCCTCCATTGGGTATCCTCCAACGGAGCGCTTCCGCGGCCGGGCGGATAGCGAGGACGATGATGATGACGAGGAGGAGGAGGAGGCTCCAGCGGACGGCCGGGGCAGCAGTGGCGAGGAGCTTCTCGGGAGCAGCGCCGACGACCTCGACGACGGCGACGATGAGGACAACGACGACTAGTAGAATAGGACTAGCGTAGCAGTGCACCAGGCACTAGATCCCTCTTTTGAGAGCCATCGGCTCTTCTTGTAAAGCTGCTCCTTTGAATTAATGAGAACTGTTCTTCCAATTTCTCCTTTCATTAATCCAATTTCCATCCTTCCGCTTGCCACACCAAGACCGATAGTGACGAATCGGGCTACCATTGATTTTCTCAATCGTGGCGTTTTGCAGCCCCGCAGCTCGATGACTATTCATCGGTTAATTTGAGGAACCAATCTCCTCTTTTCTTGCAAGCACCAACACGGTCCAAACCTCGTACTGCGTACGACGGCTTTTCCTTCCCAGTTCCTCTCTGAGACGATCATGATGCAATAACAACCGAAGTAACTCCAATCGGCTCTTAAGAACAGGGTACCCATAGGCCTGTTGCCCCCCGAGTCTCAGCCAAAACAGAGACGAGGATACGCGAACTAGCTGTATGGACCTGGGCTTGACCGTGTGTGGGGAAGTTCCTTATGCAGAGCCAGCCGATTTGAACATAAATCGGCTTCTCAAAGCAGAGAGCCTTCAAGGCGAGCTGCCCCCTGAGCTTCTTCGAGCTCCTCCCGCAACTTGCCGGCTAGATCGGCTCTTTTCTTTGGCGGATTTCATGCAATCCATCCTTGACCTGATCCGCATGTCTAGGCTGCTCCTGGCATTGTTCTTGAAGAGAGGATCTGAACCTCCAAACTACTCCATTGAGGAGTTCCCTCTGATCGTAACAGTTATTCCTCTTGAGTCGATGGCCACGCATCGGCTTCCATATCCTTAAGTCGATGTCTGCTGCATCGGCTGTGCTCGAAAATTTTAGAATTTTCAGATTTTCATTTTTTTACGGCCGACTAGTGCATCGGCCCCCATATTCCAATACCCATCACCAAAGACGAGACGGGATGCTTCCGTTGCATATCCTCGTATTTTATCCACCTGGGTGCCCCCCCCGAGCCGATTCTGTCAAGAGAATTGATGGTATCGGCTCTGTTGGATAACATGTTGAACCCAGGCAGACTGGATGTTGAGGATAATTTTGGCCGATTGCTGGAATCGGCCTCCATGTTGCTTGTTCGATGAAGGTTTTGTAATGTCCCTTCATAAATTTTTGGGGCCGATCACAAGGATCAGCCTCGCCACGTTTGCTCATTGATGTGCTCTTGCTACTCGTTCAGGCCGGTAGATAAAACCAACCCAATCTCTGACTTCATCATGTTAGCGCTCTTGCTGTTGCCCACCTTGAGTGCATCGTGTGATCGTAGAGCGCTAAGCTTCGTCAGAAGAACGAGCACCATGTTTGTGCCAGCCGATGTTTCACCATCGGCTTTCCTTTGCTTGGGGCGCCACTCCATTTTCCGTGGACGACCCTCTTCATCCAGGGTTCGCTGAACCTTTGCAGCCGCATCAGGCCTTGCTTTCCTCAATGTATGCAAGTACAACCTCTCGGCTTCTTCCAGGCCGCGCAATCGTTGAACCCCGCGTTTCGGGAACGGCCGAGTCCGTCGGGGCACCACCTTGGCCGGTGGTACCTGTCCTCTTCTTCTCCCTCGTCTTCCGAATCTTCGAGATCTTCCAACCGAGGGGACTCAGCTCGTTTGCTCTGTGGCGGGAGAGGTCCTAAGCGCTCGAACACGGACACGTTGGCTGCCTCCTTCTTCTTCCGGTTGCATTCCGGGCAATTGCCGATTGTTGGCAATCGGCTCATTCCTCGAATCCCGAGCAGGTGCTCGAAGAAGGGACAATTCCAAGTGCCTGTCCTCGTCGCCTTGCTCCCTTGCCTTTCCCTTGGCACAACGCTCGTGCTCCTCCTCATCACGACTCGCCGACGATGTCTTCGGCTTCTCCGGCCGTACGAACTCTTTCATCATCATCGCCGGACCGCCGGCGTTGGTCGCATCGACCCACGTACTTGTTGAGGAGGTGATCAGAGAGAGGTCGCTGATATCTTATGTTCTTCACTTCTCCCTCTGTGACGTAGCGCTTGCCGTCTTGGCGGAGCCGATCGCGTGGAGCGGCGTCCTCTCTATCTTTGCTATGAGAGCAGCTGCCCTCATCTCCATCCTTGCCAGCGTGGTGTCCAAGATCTACCATGTTGATATTGCACAGGAACCCGGCCGGCACCCTCGCATGGCAAGCATACTCCACCATGTTTACGGCGGGGAAGGGCTGGGTATCGACCTTCATGGCGTACCGGTTGAAAATTAGACGCCCGTTCTCTATCGCCGCTTGGATGTGCTCGACGCCACACCCTGCAGTCGTTGGTGGCATGGGAGAGCGAGTTATGCCATTTGCAAGCATGGCTTTCCATTCAGCTCTTGCGCCGTGGGGAACTTGAGACCTTCGGTATCTTCAATCGCTTTTCCTTGAGTAGGAGGTCGAAGATTTGCTCGGTCTTGGTCACGTCAAAATCAAATCCCCTGGGCGGGCCTCGGTGGCTTTACCCATTTGCGGGACACGGGGTTCCTCCCCGAGTCCACTCGACCACCGCTACTTCTTGGTCTCCCGCGAGAACTTCGTCTTCCTCTCGCATCGACTGTGGCCACCGCACGCTTGAACTTGTCTTGGTACAGGTCCGGGTGGCGCTGTTCATATGCCGAAAGTTTCTGAACCATGTGCGCCGCCGAGGGATAATCTGCTTGGGAGGCCGTGTCCTTGAGCTGTGTTGCAAGGCCTCGCTATTGCCAACTCGACCGCTTCCTTCTCATTTATACGAACCGAAAAGCATCGGTTCCTAAGATTCCCGAAGCGCTGGATGTATTCCGTCACGCTTCTCCGCGCTTCGACGTAAGTTGTGCTAGATCGGCAATGCTAGACTCGAAGCTTCCGAATGGTACTGCTCATGGAACCGCTCTTCCAACCGCTTCCAGTGTCCGGATGGAGTTCGGTGGTAGCGATGTGTACCACCCGAAAGCCGATCCCGTGAGGGACCGCGAGAAGAACCTCACGCGCAACTCATCCGACGCCGAGATCGTGCCCAACCGTGCCAAATATCGGCTCACATGCTCGATGGAGCTAGACCCGTCTCGATCCACCGAACTTTGTGAAGTCCGGAGCCGATATTTAGGTGGCAAGCGGGATCGGTCCGTAGCTCGTTGGGGTACGGCTTGGTGTAGCCGAACGCCTTCCTTTTCGGCATCATGCCGAACTGATCTTTCGAATTGCACAAATCTGATCCGCCGAGATGGTCGAAGGTGTTGAACCCCGAAGATTCGCCGGGTGGCATACTTGACCAGCCATGCTTGTTTTTCCGGTTCTAAGCCAACTCGCAGGAGCCGGGCTTTGGAGGTTCGTCGGGCGGCGTACTTAGTCAGCCACGGCTGCTTCTCGGATCGGCTCCCGACGTTCCTCCCGCCGTTCCGCAGGCCGCCGTTATTGCAGCCTGGTTCGAGAGTGCCCAGGTACTGCCGTCTGGCACGTATGCGCACGCGTATCCGTGCGGGACCTCCTTAGGTGGCTCGGCAGGAATTGGTAATCACTAGGATCACTACCAATCTTGTAGACGACGTATGCCGATGAGTTCGGCGGCTCCGTGCTACCCATGCGAACGGCCGGGGCCGGAGCGGCATCTCTCCTTTGAAAGTCCCCGAGCCGGTCCCGACGGGAGTACCGGTGACTCATGATTTCCTGAACGACGCGCAGGGCGACACGCTCCAAGGTGTTCACCAGTGCTCTCGTAGTGGCGGTGCAGCGAATGAGCCACCATGTAGTTGATCTCCTCGCCGCAGCCGACCTGGTGCGTTCTTCTCGACGGGGTGGACAGGTCCACTCCATCGAGCGCGCCTTCAGTGTGAAACCCTTCCACCCGACGCCATGGGAGCGGGTTCGGTGGAAGGAGCCGATGAGTTCGGCTTCGAGGGTTGCCTTGATCTCGTCATGCTTTTTCTTGAGCTCATCGAGCGATCCGCGTATGTGACCGGAGTGTCTTCCGCCATCTTGGATGTAGATGGCGATATCGTGGATGTCGAAGGTCGTCCCACCGGGCGTGCCAGAATGTGTTGACGTCAGAAACCCACCGACGGGTAGAGACGGGCAACACCGTAGAGCCGGGAACAACTAGGGCTGCGGCTGGCCCTAGTCCCTCTGAGCGACGGCCCGCAAAGCCTCCGGGTCGCACGCACCGATGTTTATCACAAGGGCGTGCCACCTGACCTATACCGGGTCAGGAAGGTGTGGATGATGCCTCGCTTAGTTTCCTGCAGGGCACACACGTAAACGTTAAATACGAGCCTCGATCGGCTCTCAGGTTATCCCGTGAATCGGCTCAAAGAGCCGATCCACCCATGATTCGACGAGGTGTCCGAATATATGGTGGTCCTCGCTTGATCAAGGTAAAGCTAATGAGATCTACGACGATGTGGGGTTTTCACCGCATAATCGGATCGTCCTACTCCAGTGTTGGGCCTCGCGGCCACGCACGGCGATCGTAAGCCGATCCTAAGCAAGGCCTAAAAACCAACACGAGGTTGATCCTCGAACATCCCTGCTTAGGGCCAACGAACGACACCCTACGTGCCGCCGGATCCTCCCCCTTTGTAAGGCCTAACTATTGCGGATATTAAACTAATCCTTGTAGAACAAGGAGCAATCGTAACGGATCAGATCTACTCGAACTATGATCAGCGGGAGCCGCCTCTACGCCTAAGATAGGCGTAAGGGCGGCTAGACATGCAAGGGTTGCACTACGAAAGCATGCAAGCATGAAGAACAATGCTAACCCTAACATGTCTAAGATAACTACGTTGCTCGCCATCAAAAAGGCTTCGATACGAGCAACGCGTGAACAACGTAGGCAGGCTTAGTGCCTGCCTAGATCGCAAGATGCGATCTAGGCAGCATGATGCTTACCGGTAGAAACCCTCGAGACGAAGGGGTTGGCGATGCGCCGAGATTTGTTTGTGGTTGAACGTTGGTTGTTGTTTATTCCATAAACCCTAGATACATATTTATAGTCCAATGGACTTTCTAATGTGGGCGTGCACTAAACCGTGCACGAGTAAGATTCTATCTCTAAACTAAGATGCGATCTAATATGTTACAGATAAACGGGCAATTAAGCCCGACTTGGTATAAAAGGCCGATTCACGTATTCCTTCTATATATATATTTCTTTACGTCCATCTTGATCGCGGCCCACCTCTGACTTGGTCAAATTCTGGTGATAACAATTATTGACTTGTTTCTCTGACTTGGCATGACGCTCACATATGGAAAGCTGAACATATTGGTTTGCATTCCCTCTTATACAAGTTCACAGGTGATCCCACTATATTCTGTATCTGGTCCATCCTAAGCTCCAAGATTAACTATCCTCTATGTGTTGCTCATTACAAGTTTATATCCCGAAACATCTTGATTTGCATCCCCTTCACTATAAGTTCGGGAGTATTATTTAGTTCACGGCCAAAATGAAGTAATTGCACTTGGCACATGTTGGTTCACATTCCCTCCTCTTTAGCTTTTGCCATCGTAACTTCTATTTTTGGTTTACATTCCCCTGCTTCCGTAGATGTAGCCATCATAACTTCATCTTGCTCGGCCGTTGTTACAAAATTTATAGCCTCGCTACTATGTTGTTCATGCCAATTTTGTACTCCCCGAACATGTTGGTTTGCATGGGACTCGACAGTAGTAAGTCTCGTTGTTTCATTCTAACATGCCTCGTTATATTGGTCGTTGGTATGCGGCATGCACTCTTTGTTTGCTTATTGTGCGCATTACAATGATCTGTTATAACGACGAAATGATGAGTTCCAAATTCTTTGGCAAACAATATTGCATTGTCTTTGCGTTTCCATTGTTGCTGTCTTAAGTTGTAATGTCTTTGTTTCGTATATAGGTGCCGCATGGACAACTTAAAAGATTGCCTGGATCGCTTCATTGTATTGCTAGGTTTAATTACCATTCAATTTCTCTCGGGTTCTGTAATATTTTTTCAAAGCCTTGCACTCGATGTAATATTTAGTTAGTTTTTATAGTTCTTTCGCGTATTTTTTCTTTGGTGCTTGTGGTAAGTGAGGCTATCCGACGTAAATCAATGCCGCGTAAATATTCTCGCATCTAAATCACGAATTCCCATCCCTTAAACGGCCCAATTAAGCGAAATCACATACGTGCCGCCCGCAAAATCCTAAAGCGCCTTTACGCCGCATATAAACAAGAACTAAACTGGGCCGGCCCACTTACTTATTGGGCCAGCCCACTTGATTTACTGTGGACCCCACCCTTTTATTGGGCCGGCCCACTTGCTTTAAGGTGGACCCCACCCACCACTGGGCCGGCCCACTAACTAGTTGGGCCAGCCCAATTGCTTTTGTGGTGGTCCCCACATACTAAACGGGCCGGCCCTTTAAGACGAAAGTGGGACCCACCTCTGTTTTTGGCCTGGCCCACTAGCGTGTTGGCCGGCCCACTTGCTCTATGGTGGACCCCACATACTAAATGGGCCGGCCCTTTTACAGGAAAGTGGGACCCACCTGTGTTTTTGGCCCGCCCACTAGCGTGTTGGGCCGGCCCACTTGCTATACGGCGGGACCCCACATAATAAATGGCCGGCCTTTAACGATGAAAGTGGGACCCACTCAGCGTTTGGCCCGGCCCACTATCTTGTTGGGCCGCCCACTTGCTATATGGTGGACCCCACATACTAAATGGGCCGGCCCTTTAGCAGGAAAGTGGGACCCACCAGAGTTTTTGGCCCGGCCCACTATCTTGTTGGGCCGGCCCACTCGCTATATGGTGGACCCCACATACTAAATGGGCCAGCCCTTTAACTGGAAAGTGGGACCCACCTGTGCTTTTGGCCCGACCCACTATCTTGTTGGGCCGCCCACTTGCTATATGGTGGACCCCACATACTAAATGGGCCGGCCCTTAAACAGAAAGTGGGACCCACTCGTGCTTCTGGCCCGCCCACCGGCTTGTTGGGCTAGCCCATTTGATCAAATGTGGACCCCACGTACTAAATGGGCCGACCCGATAGCAGGAAAGTGGGACCCACATGCTAATTGGGCCGCCCACTAACTTCTTGGGCCGGCCCAGCTTGCTTTAATGTGGACCCCACTTTGTAAATGGGCCGGCCCGATAACGAGAAAGTGGGTCCCACATGTCTTGTGGGCCGGCCCTTTGCCTCGTTGACCGGTCAAACGAGTGCATCTCGGCCCGCCCACATGCTTAGTGGGCCGGCCCATTAAAGTTTTGACCAGCCAACCTTAGAGGTTAGGCCCGACCCACGTAACTAATGGACCAGCCCAACTATATAGTTGACCGGCCAAACTAAGTCGGCCGGCCCGGCCCAGCAAACTTAATGGGCCGGCCCGCTTAAGACGTGGCGAGTGCCTCGTGTGGGCCTACCATCTACCACGGGGTCTCATGCCGCGTTAACGCCGTTAACTACCGCGCTAATGGCGTCCGCCACGTGTCGCTTGCATGACGCCGGCAGCTCAACCGGCTCCCGGAAACACTTGGGCAACGGTCCGATTTTCCGTGGCTGAAGGGCGCCCAAGCGCGACGGACCGAAAAAATCGTCGTAGGACTTTGCCTGACGCAGTTTCCACAACAGAACCCATATCGTCGGGTTAGGCCCATAGGCGACGAAAAATACCCCTTAGCGGACGATTTTGAGACGTTGTCTATCAGAACTTTTCTTGTAGTGTAATGATCTTCAAACTTCCTTTCTTCTAATTATTGAACTCCAAGGCTAGAAGATTAGTCTAGGTCTAGCTTATAGTTTGTACTTTTCTAGAGTCTCACGAAGAATTCTTTGTGGTGTATCCACTCAATTGTGGATATCCATTGTGAATCCTCCAACTAAACATTTACCAGCTACGGAATACCAGCTGCGGAATCCCTCTTTCCTTTAGAGTGAAAGAACGATTAAGTTGCGGACTATCTGTTACCAGTTACAGACTATTTAACACGAGATGTGGCTTATTGAATACCAGCTGTGGCTATGTTATGGTTTTAGGCAATATCTACCTACCAGCTGTGGCTTCTACATAGTTTTACTTAAGATATACCTCACTTCCATACTTTCTCTTCATGATTATCCTATATCAGCTGCGGTCTTATTATACCAACTGCGACTTCACTTGTCTATTTTCCTTCTTCTAGGGTTTGTTTTGCAAGATAACCACTTGTTGACACTATGAAAATAGTATTGTAAGTGACTTCACTTGCATTCCCTTCTTCCAGAATGAATACAGCTCTACTTCTACTACTCCATATTCACTACTTTTCTCACTTCCTGATACTTTCATGTTGAAGTACTCCTTGGTTAAGGATAGAAGTGAGTTTTATTGGTCCTTCCTTTAGAGTATTGTGGTTGCTTCCCACAATTTTACTTTCTTCTTCAAGTGAACCATCATCTTGTCTTCAAAATCTTCAGGATTCGTCACTTCCTTACACGAATACCTTTACCCTCTATACCTATAACATCAAGTAAGAGCTTGATATTGCAACATGCATTTGCATATCAAAGTCAAACTTCATGTATGGATCTAGTCAATCAATGAAAATCCAATAAAATCCAAGAAGATTCAGCTTTGTACTTATAATACACATCCTTATATGCCTGAATATAATAGTTGAGTAAGACATCCCTAAACATCAGGCTCAGATGTGTAGTATATACACCACATAAGATAGGTTTAGGTTGTGATACTTAGCACAAATACGTGAATTTCTACTATTTGTCTCAACATTTATCTTAATTGCACATTTGCAATGAGACAAACTTGAAAAAAAAATGGCTTGGGATAGTTGAAGTTAACCTAGTTTTCTTTGGAAGTACTAACAAAATAGTATTCCATATATATGTGCTATTGAGGACTATTTCCTATCGTACAATTAGTTCTAACATGTCTACTCTAAACACATAGTTGTTTAGAATATACCACCTACCTCTAGGATTTCTCTATGTGATATGCTCTAAATAAGCCTTCGTTAAATTAAGGACTATGGTTCTAACCTACTTGGTACAGCTATTAGGATTTTAAGGCCTAAGCTATCGAACTATTCCCTAAATCCTACTCCTCATCATACTTTTGTTAATTCACTTATGATGTTCTACTCCCTCACATCATGATTCTCAAGTGAATCATATATGATTACCAACTTTACCATGGAAAGTAGACTTAAATACTCCTTTCACTCTTCCTTACCTTCTATGATTGACTTATCATAGACATATACTACCTTATATAACTTATCTTCCTTACTTAACACCAGTCATTTGACATTTTAAATGACTCTTACTTAACCATACTTGTATTGATATACTTCTTCCAATAGGATATCTTCCTTATGGTTGTATCCTCTCTTTGGACTACCATGTGTTGTATACCAACTGTGGTCTTCTACCACCCTTTATCTTAAGCTTCAGTGGTGTTCTAATTATTTGGAATGAAGCCAGATAACCAACTAACTTTACTTAAGAAAGATAGATAAGAAAGATTGACTCAAGTGTGTACCACTGCATGGTGTAGTACACAAGTCGTTGACATAACACAAGTGAAACACCGTTCCACTCATATTACATCCCTCAGAGTGGTACAACAGAAACATATGCGAGTCCAAGGTATGTCTATAGAAGTACACACGAGCTGTTTACAAAAGATCAACACAACCTCCTACTTTACAGTGAGGTAAAACTTCAAATAAAGCTCTGTAAGAACGACTCGTAGTCTATCTTATTGCTAACTCAAGTTCAAGAGCTACTTGGCTTGCTATAGAAATCTAGCTACTTAGGTGCTAGGATTAGGGAAAGGTTCCCTTCTATTACTAGTCTAGGTTTCCATTATAGCTGCTGCAGAAGTTGACTCCATTGACTTCTTTGATTGGATTCTTCATCTTGTTGCAGTTGACTCCTTTGTCTTCGAGTTCCACGGTAGTTTCTCCTTCGGTGCTTCCATCTAAGAAGGGGGTTCAAATGGGAGGGAATGAGTACGAGCGTACTCAAGCAAGTTCATATTAGGAAATAGGTGTATCATGCACTAGCTACAGCCATAGACCAGAAAGTCATAGGCCAATGCAAGTTTTCGTAAACATTTCTTCAAAAAGTTTATTTTATTCTGAAAACTATGCCCGTCAGTCTTCACAGGTTGAACAGAACTTCGTGGAGTTCCTTTCTGCTCGCGTTCGCAGCTTCCCTTCCCGGAACAGGGAGTGACAGTCACAATTCAGTATCCTCTGCAGAGGTGCGTTACTTTTCCCATAAGAGAACTTATCCTTGATGCCTTGCCGAGACGCGTTTCTCGTCCACACTTCCTTGGTGTGGGGCCAGGTGTAAGATCCAAGCCAATCACTGCCTTCTCCGCGACCCTGCAAACCCACCCTTTTGTCCACCCGTACACCCCCGTAGACTTCTCCCGATAATACGGCTTTACTCACGGTGCACTTTGGACAATCCATCATAGATCGTAGAGCCCGACATCACACACGGATGGGGATTTAAAAGGCTATCCCAACCTACGGCAAGTGCCTCCAACACCCCGCGGCTCTACCAATCCGTTGGCGTGCGTAAGGGAAAAGATACAGCTGACTTCCCCGCAGCCATTATAGATCTTATGGTCAACGCGATATGTACGGCGCTAGAATCACTGGACGGCATTCGTACTTAATCCTAGGGTGATATAACCCATGCAATGGAACCTCCACCATATCAACACATACCATGGTTCCATTGCCCACCACATAGTCATATTCATAATTGTAAAATAATACTTTGCTTTTCAATGCATGAGTGATAAGTATAATACTTTGCATATAATTTGATAAAAATAATCAAATGACATGAGCAAGCGATGAACTTGCCTTTCTTGACTGCAAGATTATGCGGCAAAAGCTTCGATACGTGAGAACTCCAAATGCTGAAATACCATCATCGTCCGGTAAGGACAATGTTTAAAGAACTGGCAAAAATGCTATAATGCATAGTATGAGATGCAATCGTCCCGAGCATAACCTAACCTCGATGATTTAGGATGTATGAGTTGTAAAGATTTGTTTAGGGTTGGTTGCACTTTTAGAATGGTTCTCAAACAAGGTTCTTATTAGAGTTTGGTTATATTAGCATCATAACCAAGTGATATAAGACATCATAACAATCATACACATAAAGAATAGTGGTGGAATAATATGTAAAGAACAATTGTCAATTTTAAGTTCTACAGAACATGGTTGATGATTACTTATACTATACTTCAAAAGAATAACTTTTGAAGAACATGTTAATTAAGAAATAATGAGCATTTCAAAGAAGGATTAGGGCTTCTAAGGTTTGATTGACATTTGTACTTCAAAGGAATAACTTTGGAAGAACAGGTTGAATAAGAATATGAACTACTATACATAGGAGCTATGGCTTTCTAGGATTTACTATTGGAGTCATTTAGTTCTCTAATAGGAACTAGTTGGGTTCTTTAAGTAGAATGTGTTTATATATAGCAAGTATTGGTAGGTTTATTGCTATGGTTTCTTCTAAGCATCATATCAAAGGATGTTTATTAAGATGGTTCTATAATTAGCTATTAGGGTTTACTATGGGTTAGGTTTACTATAACTTCCTATTTGTTTCACTAAGAAACCACTAATGGTTTCCAAATTAAGTGAATTATCATTCCTAAGTAGGGTTTAGTTGAATAGGAACATATGATGAGAATTACTACACAAGGTTGGTACTAGAGTTCATAATTATAGTTCTACTAAATTATGATGGTTGAGGTTGATCCTAATGGTGTGGTATATAGGATAGTGGTCAATGGTACTAATTCAATTAACAAGTTAGGGTTTATACCTAGGTGACACTAGTGGATCATATAGGTTTTAATTAAGAATAGGAACATGAAATGATAATCTCATGTGTCTTGGTTTTATGCTAGTGGATCCTAAGCATGTATTCAATTGTTGCTAATTAAGGTTCTATATGTCAAGTAAATCTCCCATGATCATATGTGACACATATCTAGGGTTTTAGAGTTGGTTCTAAGGTGGAATGATCACATGAAATAATGGGATCCAGGTCTTACTCAATTTGAAACTAGGGTTCCTAAATCATGGTACAACTCATAAAAAGGATGGTTGGACATATAGGTGTGGTAACTAATTCCTTTGAATCAAAATTAGGAATGGTTTGACATTTTATTAATTTTCACAAGATTTAATAATTAGGGTAACTCATGTTTAGGTTTAATTTAGAAATCAGGGTTTAACAATTATTATGAAGTTTTAAAATAATTAACTTGTTAACTATAGATGTCTAAGTAACAAGTTTTGAATTACCAAAATAACATTAGCCTTTAGTATTTTCTTGATTTATTATCATTTAAAGAAAATAGAAAATAGCAATTTGCAAATTAGGGTTTATGAATTATCATTAATATTTAAGTGGATGCAATTATGATAAATAAAATTAATCTTAACATTTTACTTAGTTACTGAATAGTTAAAATTTAATTTTGGAATTTCACTAATTATTGAATTCCAATTTTATTTTGAATAAATGAAATGGCATAATTAATAAGGTTAAAAATAAGTGAAATTTTATTTTGACACACATTTTTGTTTTATATTTTATTTGAATAGAGTTTATTTTTGTGAGCATTTTGATATATTATTCATATTTTTCTGAGTTGAAATGAATTTTATACAATTTGGCAAAGTTTTAGCTATTTACCTGGAATTTGAAATTAACCTAAATACTAAACATACCGATTCGATTACACACACAGAGACAGGACATGTGGGACCTGCGTGTCCACCTCAGCGGCCACGCGGCAAGGACCGGTCAACCTTGACCGCGTGTTTGACCTCACCGGCGTTTAACCGCCGGCGGTCTGCTGAGGACGGCGCCGCCGTTTTAGTGCCTCCCGAGACGAGCTACCGATATTTTTCGATTCCCTAGAACCTAACGAGCACGATGGGGTGGTCGCCCTTCTCAGAGGACCACCGGAGCTACGCCGGCGACCAGGTCCTGCGGCGGTGCACTCCGGCCAACTATCGAACTGTGGCTACGGGACGCGCAAGGATGTAATTAAGGGCTTCGGAGATGCGCTGGTTCACCTTGAGTCGATTGCAGTGGTCGGAGGCGAAGAAGATGGTCGGAGACGACGACGATTGACTGTTTCCCGGCGAACCCGAGTGAAAGGGAACGGTGAAATCCTCCTGGTTCTGAGATCCCCTTGATGCCTGCTTGCTCCCAGAGGATTGATACGTCTCCGACGTATCGATAATTTCTTATGTTCTATGCCATATTATTGATGATACCTACATGTTTTATGCACACTTTATGTCATATTCGTGCATTTTCTAGAACTAACCTATTAACAAGATGCCGAAGTGCCGCTTGTCGTTTTCTGCTGTTTTGGTTTCGTAAATCCTAGTAACGAAATATTCTCTGAATTGGACGAAACAAAGACCCGAGGGCCTATTTCGCCACGAACCTTCCAGAAGACCGAAGAGCATACGAAGTGGGGCCACGAGGTGGCCAAACCACATGGCGGCGCGGCCAAGGGGGGCCCGCGCCGCCCCGTGGTGTGGGCCCCTCGTCAGCCCCCGACTCGCCCTTCCGCCTACTTAAAGCCTCCGTCGCGAAAACCCACGATGCGAAAAACCACGATACGGAAAACCTTACCGAGACGCCGCCGCCGATCCCATCTCGGGGATTCTCGGAGATCTCCTCCGGCACCCTGCCGGGAGAGGGGATTCATCTCCCGGAGGACTCTACACCTCCATGGTCGCCTCCGGAGTGATGAGTGAGTAGTTCACCCCCGGACTATGGGTCCATAGCAGTAGCTAGATGGTTGTCTTCTCCTCATTGTGCTTCATTGTTGGATCTTGTGAGCTGCCTAACATGATCAAGATCATCTATCTGTAATACTCTATGTTGTGTTTGTCCGGATCCGATGGATAGAGAATACCATGTTATGTTAATTATCAAGTTATTACATATGTGTTGTTTATGATCTTGCATGCTCTCCGTTACTAGTAGAGGCTCTGCCAAGTTTTTGCTTTTAACTCCAAGAGGGAGTATTTATGCTCGATAGTGGGTTCATGCCCGCATTGACACCTGGGACGAAGTGACGTAAAGTTCTAAGGTTGTGCTCGTGTCGTTGCCACTAGGGATAAAACATTGGCGCTATGTCCGAGGATGTAGTTGTTGATTACATTACGCACCATACTTAATGCAATTGTCGTTGCTTTGCAACTTAATACTCGGAAGGGGTTCGGATGATAACCTCGAAGGTGGACTTTTAGGCATAGATGCAATTGGATGGCGGTCTATGTACTTTGTCGTAATGCCCAATTAAATCTCACTATACTTATCATGACATGTATGTGCATTGTTATTCTCTCTCTATTTGTCAATTGCCCGATCGTAATTTGTTCACCCAACATGATTTTATCTTATGGGAGAGACACCTCTAGTGAACCGTGGACCCCGGTCCATTCTTTTAATACTCGAAATACAAATCTGCTGCAATACTTGTTTTACCGTTTTCTCTCGCAAACAATCATCTTCCACACAATTCGGTTAATCCTTTGTTACAGCAAGCCGGTGAGATTGACAACCTCACCGTTTCGTTGGGGCAAAGTACTTTGGTTGTGTTGTGCAGGTTCCACGTTGGTGCCGGAATCTCCGGTGTTGCGCCGCACTACATCCCGCCGCCATCAACCTTCAACGTGCTTCTTGACTCCTACTCGGTTCGATTAAACCTTGGTTTCTTACCGAGGGAAACTTGCCGCTGTGCGCATCACACCTTCCTCTTGGGGTTCCCAACGGACGTGTCAACTACACGCATCAAGCAAATTTCGAGCGCCGTTGCCGGGGAGATCAAGACACGCCGCAAGGGGAGTCTCCACTTCCCAATCTCTTTACTTTGTTTTTGTCTTGCTTTATTTTATCTACTACTTTGTTTGCTGCACTTATATCAAAACACAAAAAAATTAGTTGCTAGTCTTACTTTATTTACTCTCTTGTTTGCTATATCAAAAACACAAAAAAAAATTAGTTTACTTGCATTTACTTTATCTAGTTTGCTTTATTTACTACTGCTAAAATGGCCAACCCTGAAAATACTAAGTTGTGTGACTTCACTAGCACAAATAATAATGATTTCTTATGCACACCTATTGCTCCACCTGCTACTACAGCGAGAATTCTTTGAAATTAAACCCGCTTTACTCGAATCTTGTTATGCGAGAGCAATTTTCTCGGTGTTAGTTCTGATGATGTCGCTGCCCATCTCAATAATTTTGTTGAACTATGTGAAATGCAAAAATATAAAGATGTAGATGGTGACATTATAAAATTAAAATTGTTTCCTTTCTCATTAAGAGGAAGAGCTAAAGATTGGTTGCTATCTCTCACTAAGAATAGTATTGATTCATGGACTAAATGCAAGGATGCTTTTATTGGTAGATATTATCCCCCTGCTAAAATTATATCTTTGAGGAGTAGCATAATGAATTTTAAACAATTGGATAATGAACATGTTGCTCAAGCTTGGGAAAGAATGAAATCTCTCAGGTTAAAAATTGCCCAACCCATGGACTCGACTACTTGGATGATCATCCAAACCTTATATGCAGGACTAAATTTTTCTTCGCGGAATTTATTGGATTCAGCTGGCTGGAGGTACCTTTATGTCCATCACTCTTGGTGAAGCAACAAAGCTTCTTGATAATATGATGATTAATTACTCTGAATGGCACACGGAAAGAGCTCCACAAGGTAAGAAGGTAAATTCTATTGAAGAATCCTCTTCCTTGAATGATAAGGTTGATGCTATTATGTCTATGCTTTTGAATGGTAGGACTAATGTTGATCCTAATAATGTTCCGTTAGCTTCATTAGTTGCTCAAAATTCTAGACCATATCCTGCTAATGATAATTCTTATGGTAGACATGTTTCACCTAATGAGGAAAAGATGTTAGAAATTGAAAGATCCACCAAGAGCTTTATGCAATCACAATATGAGCAAAATAAATTGTTTACTAAAACTATGAATGAACAATCTACCTTGTTGAAGAAAATAGGAAATCAACTTGAAAATTTGAATATGGAGATTTCTGGGTTGCAAACTAAACTTGCAAATGCTGAAGACCGAATCTCATACATGTACTGCGTCACAATCTTCTTTAATTAATAAAATGGCTGCTAAACCCGAGGATATTGAAAATAAAATTGTTACTACAGCAAATGCCACCCAAGTTAGAATTAATGAGAATATAAGATTAATGGCTGAACCTAGCGTGCTAGGTGGGATAGAGAAGAAAATGAAAAACTAGCTAAAAAGGAAAATGTAGCTAAAGTTTGGACTATTACCACCACTAGCAATGCTAATAATTCACATGTTGCTGCACCTCCTACTATCAATGGTAAAATAATTGGTGTTGGCAATGCTTCTACTCCTAGTGCAAAACGCGCAAAATTACCTGAAACTGCTAAAACTCGCTGAAACTGCTTGTGATAAAACTGCTGAAATTTTTTCCAACCTTGGGGATGATAATCCCATTGCTTTAGATTGTAATGATTTAGATTTTGATGATTGCCACATCTCTGAAGTTATAAAGTTCTTACAAAAACTTGCTAAAAGTCCTAATGCTAGCGCTATAAACTTGGCTTTCACTAAACATATTACAAATCCTCTCATAAAAGCTAGAGAAGAGAAACTAAAACTTGAAACTTCTATTCCTAGAAAGCTAGAGGATGGTTGGGAGCCCATCATTAAAATGAGAGTCAAAGATTTTGATTGTAATGCTTTATGTGATCTTGGTGCAAGTATTTCCGTTATGCCTAAGAAAGTCTATGATATGCTTGACTTGCCACCATTGAAGAACCATTATCCGGATGTTAATCTCGCTGATAATGCTAAAAAGAAACCTTTGGGGAGAGTTGATAATGTTCATATTATGGTTAACAATAACCTTGTCCCCTTTGATTTTGTTGTCTTGGATATTGAATGCAATGCATCTTGCCCCATTATATTAGGAAGACCTTTTCTTCGAACCGTTGGTGCTACTATTGATATGAAGGAAGGTAATATTAAATATCAATTTCCTCTCAAGAAAGGTATGGAACACTTCCCTAGAAAGAGAATGAAGTTACCTTATGATTCTATTATTAGAACAAATTATGATGTTGATGCTTCGTCTCTTGATGTTACTTGATTTACACTTTCTGCGCCTAGCTGAAAGGCGTTAAAGAAAAGCGCTTATGGGAGACAACCCATGTTTTTACTCCAGTATTTTTATTTTATATTTGTGTCTTGGAAGTTGTTTACTACTGTAGCAACCTCTCCTTATCTTAGTTTTATGTTTTGTTGTGCCAAGTAAAGTCTTTGATAGTAAAGTAAGTACTAGATTTGGATTACTGCGCAGAAACAGATTTCTTTGCTGTCATGAATCTGGTTCTACCTCCCTGTGGGTAGCTCAGAAAATTAAGCCAATTTACGTGCATGATCCTCAGATATGTACGCAACTTTCATTCAATTTGAGCATTTTCATTTGAGCAAGTCTGGTGGCCTAATAAAATCCATCTTTACGGACTGTTCTCGTTTTGACAGATTCTGCCTTTTATTTTGCATTGCCTCTTTTGCTATGTTGGATGAATTTCTTTGATCCATTAATGTCCAGTAGCTTTATGAAATGTCCAGAAGTGTTAAGAATGATTGTGTCACCTCTGAACATGTGAATTTTTATTATGCACTAACCCTCTAATGAGTTGTTTCGAGTTTGGTGTGGAGGAAGTTTTCAAGGATCAAGAGAGGAGTATGATGCAATATGATCAAGGAGAGTGAAAGCTCTAAGCTTGGGGATGCCCCGGTGGTTCACCCCTGCATATTATAAGAAGAATCAAGCGTCTAAGCTTGGGGATGCCCAAGGCATCCCCTTCTTCATCGACAACATTATCGAGTTCCTCCCCCGAAACTATATTTTTATTCCGTCACATCTTATGTACTTTGCTTGGAGCGTCGTTTGTTTTTGTTTTTTGTTTTGTTTGAATAAAATGGATCCTAGCATTCACTTTGTGGGAGAGAGACACGCTCCGCTGTAGCATATGGACAAATATGTCCTTAGGCTCTACTCATAGTATTCATGGCGAAGTTTCTTCTTCGTTAAATTGTTATATGGTTGGAATTGGAAAATGCTACATGTAGTAACTCTAAAATGTCTTGGATAATTTGATACTTGGCAATTGTTGTGCTCATGTTTAAGCTCTTGCATCATATACTTTGCACCCATTAATGAAGAAATACTTAGAGCTTGCTAATTTGGTTTGCATGTTTGGTTTCTCTAGAGTCTAGATAACATCTAGTATTGAGTTTTGAACAACAAGGAAGACGGTATGGAGTCTTATAATATTTACAATATGTCTTTGATGTGAGTTTTGCTGTACCGTTCATCCTTGTGTTTGTTTCAAATAACCTTGCTAGCCTAAACCTTGTATCAAGAGGGAATACTTCTCATGCATCCAAAATCCTTGAGCCAACCACTATGCCAATTGTGTCCACCATACCTACCTACTACATGGTATTTATCCGCCATTCCAAAGTAAATTGCTTGAGTGCTACCTTTAAAATTCCATCATTCACCTTTGCAATATATAGCTCATGGGACAAATAGCTTAAAAACTATTGTGGTATTGAATATGTACTTATGCACTTTATCTCTTATTAAGTTGCTTGTTGTGCGATAACCATGCTTCTGGGGACGCCATCAATTACTCTTTGTTGAATATCATGTGAGTTGCTATGCATGTCCGTCTTGTCTGAAGTAAGAGAGATCTACCACCTTAATGGTTGGAGCATGCATATTGTTAGAGAAGAACTTTGGGCCGCTAACTAAAGCCATGATTCATGGTGGAAGTTTCAGTTTTGGACGTATATCCTCAATCTCATATGAGAATAATAATTGTTGCCACATGCTTATGCATTAAAGAGGAGTCCATTATCTGTTGTCCATGTTGTCCCGGTATGGATGTCTAAGTTGAGAATAATCAAAAGCGAGAAATCCAAAATGCGAGCTTTCTCCTTAGACCTTTGTACAGTGCGACATGGAGGTACCCCATTGTGACACTTGGTTAAAACATGTGCATTGCAAAGATCCGGTAGTCCAAGCTAATTAGGACAAGGTGCGGGCACTATTAGTATACTATGCATGAGACTTGCAACTTGTAAGATATAATTTACATAACTCATATGCTTTATTACTACCGTTGACAAAATTGTTTCATGTTTTCAAAATAAAAGCTCTAGCACAAATATAGCAATCGATGCTTTCCTCTTTGAAGGACCATTCTTTTTACTTTTATGTTGAGTCAGTTCACCTATCTCTCTCCACCTCAAGAAGCAAACACTTGTGTGAACTATGCATTGATTCCTACATACTTGCATATTGTACTTGTTATATTACTCTATGTTGACAATTATCCATGAGATATACATGTTACAAGTTGAAAGCAACCGCTGAAACTTAATCTTCCTTTGTGTTGCTTCAATACCTTTACTTTGATTTATTGCTTTATGAGTTAACTCTTATGCAAGACTTATTGATGCTTGTCTTGAAGTACTATTCATGAAAAGTCTTTGCTTTATGATTCACTTGTTTACTCATGACATTACCATTGTTATGATCGCTGCATTCATTACATATGTTTACAAATAGTATGATCAAGGTTATGATGGCATATCACTTCAGAAATTTATCTTTGTTATCGTTTTTACCTCGCTCGGGACGAGCGGAACTAAGCTTAGGGATGCTTGATACGTCTCCGACGTATCGATAATTTCTTATGTTCTATGCCATATTATTGATGATACCTACATGTTTTATGCACACTTTATGTCATATTCGTGCATTTTCCGGAACTAACCTATTAACAAGATGCCGAAGTGCCGCTTGTTGTTTTCTCGCTGTTTTTGGTTTCGTAAATCCTAGTAACGAAATATTCTCGGAATTGGACGAAACAAAGACCCGGGGGCCTATTTCGCCACGAACCTTCCGGAAGACCGAAGAGCATACGAAGTGGGGCCACGAGGTGGCCAAACCACATGGCGGCGCGGCCAAGGGGGCCCGCGCCGCCCGTGGTGTGGGCCCCTCGTCAGCCCCGACTCGCCCTTCCGCCTACTTAAAGCCTCCGTTGCGAAACCCCCGATGCGAAAAACCACGATACGGAAAACCCTACCGAGACGCCGCCGCCGCCGATCCCATCTCGGGGATTCTGGAGATCTCCTCCGGCACCCGCCGGGAGAGGGGATTCATCTCCCGGAGGACTCTACACCGCCATGGTCGCCTCCGGAGTGATGAGTGAGTAGTTCACCCCTGGACTATGGGTCCATAGCGGTAGCTAGATGGTTGTCTTCTCCTCATTGTGCTTCATTGTTGGATCTTGTGAGCTGCCTAACATGATCAAGATCATCTATCCGTAATACTCTATGTTGTGTTTGTCTGGGATCCGATGGATAGAGAATACCATGTTATGTTAATTATCAAGTTATTACATATGTGTTGTTTATGATCTTGCATGCTCTCCGTTACTAGTAGAGGCTCTGGCCAAGTTTTTGCTTTTAACTCCAAGAGGGAGTATTTATGCTCGATAGTGGGTTCATGCTCGCATTGACACCTGGGACAGATGACAGAAAGTTCTAAGGTTGTGATGTGTCGTTGCCACTAGGGATAAAACATTGGCGCTATGTCCGAGGATGTAGTTGTTGATTACATTACGCACCATACTTAATGCAATTGTCTGTTGCTTTGCAACTTAATACCGGAAGGGGTTCGGATGATAACCCGAAGGTGGACTTTTAGGCATAGATGCGATTGGATGGCGGTCTATGTACTTTGTCGTAATGCCCAATTAAATCTCACTATACTTATCATGACATGTATGTGCATTGTTATGCTCTCTCTATTTGTCAATTGCCCGACCGTAATTTGTTCACCCAACATGCTTTTATCTTATGGGAGAGACACCTCTAGTGAACTGTGGACCCCGGTCCATTCTTTTAATACTCGAAATACAAATCTGTCGCAATACTTGTTTTACTGTTTTCTCTGCAAACAATCATCTTCCACACAATTCGGTTAATCCTTTGTTACAGCAAGCCGGTGAGATTGACAACCTCACCTGTTTCGTTGGGGTAAAGTACTTTGGTTGTGTTGTGCGAGTTCCACGTTGGCGCCGGAATCTCTCGGTGTTGCGCCGCACTACATCCCGCCGCCATCAACCTTCAACGTGCTTCTTGACTCCTACTGGTTCGATTAAACCTTGGTTTCTTACTGAGGGAAACTTGCCGCTGTGCGCATCACACCTTCCTCTTGGGGTTCCCAACGGACGTGTCAACTACACGCATCAAGGATCTACACGTCAAGGCGCATCTCCTCGACCTAACGGTGGACTCCGGGATGCTCTCAATCGACGGCTAGCCGGAGAACTGGCCGGCCATGGCGGGGGTTCCAATGAGATGTAGAGAGGGCTAGGAAGGGATTGGATGAGCGGCGAAGAACAAGGATTACACGGCGGTTCTCCCCTCCTATTTATAGGCCATGATTAGGTCAGAATCGTTGGCTCGCCGGCGACAGAGGTGGAGATGAACTGGCGACGGTGAAGTGCATTTGGGCGCGAATCTTGATGTCTTCGGATAGGCTCGGACGCGATGATGATAGTGTGGAGCTCTAGAACCTTCTGCGGCGTCCGGGGTGAGCTTATCCACGACGAGGACGTGGCCAGAGCTTCTCTCTGCGCTGTCGACGCCGTGGAGGAAGACGAAGACGACGACTCTCTTCGCATGATTTCTAAAGCAACGAAACGGTAAGTGTTGGGTTGCATTTGTTCGCGGGCTGGGCTGCTCCTGGGCTGGTCGACGTGGGTTGCTGTTGGGCTAAGGCTGCTGCGGTGCTGGGCTGCCAGGTAAGTTTCCCTCCATTTCTTTTTCAAATTTCTATTTTTATTTCCTGGTTTCTATTTGGTATTTGAATTAACATTTGAATTCTGTTTTGTTTTGCAGGTTCTAAAACATTTGAATATCAATATAACTTGATAACAATGCTCACTGTATAATCTTGTTGTTTAAACAAATATTTAGTTTAGATTAAATTTGTGTTGTTTGGATGCACAAATAAAAAAAATGTAAATAGATATGAATTTAGGGTTTATCTCAATTGCTTTGTTAACTAAGGAATTAAACTTGTTTTAATTCATTTGAAATTTAGAACTTATGAAGGTGAACATATTCTATTGTGCTAGTGCTTATTCATAGTGATTACTCACATATAATTAATTATGGCTAGAGTTTCATATTATTGGTAATGAGGTTGGAATTGTGTTATGATTGTATGTGAATAATTATTCCTATGGTTTTAAGAGGATGGCTAAGAAAATTCTATAATCACTAATCTGGTTGTAGTAAACTTTAGCTTGAACTAATTAAGATGGATCCTATGTTTATAATTAGCAATGCATTTGCTAATAATGGTTTAATTTATAGAACACTACTTCATTTGGTCTACTAGGATGGAAAGGTAGAGTTCAATATTTTATGTGAAGTAATTCCTAGGTGAAAGGTTTATAGTTTTGGGGATGCTTCACTAATTGAATGATAAAAATAGGCATGAGGCATGGCAGGGTTCTATTTGTAATCTAAATTATACTTGTGTTGAAATGCAAAGGTAGTTGCTAACTTTTAAGTGTTGTGTAATAGTTCTAGTTCCTTTTTGGTCCAACCTATGGATCAAATTATGTCTACCCAAAATAAGGGTTTAGCAAAGATCACAGTGAAGTTTATAGCGCTTGACTTGATGATCTACTTCAATTCCAAGCAAGTCAAGTGAAACTTCGATTACCGTGGTAAGTTTTATTTGAAAGCGCGAAAATCCCCCGGATTTTCTATGCATGAATGCAATGCACACTTTGGTGTTCTCTCATTTTGTTGCCTCTAAACCTGGGATATTACATGGTCTCGGCCTGCTGAGCCAGCTGGAGGTAGGTGTGGTTGGCGTAGGCGCGGGAGTTGTCCAGCTCCGTGCGAGTCTTGCACAGCATGAAGTCGAGGTGGTCCACATGATGCCTCAGCACCGGGTGGAACGGCAGGTTCATGGGTATTCCAAGGGAGGTGTGCCTTGCGAGGTGAGCAAAGCGTTCCCCTTGGATGGCCATCGAGTTCTCGCCCGCACGGACGGGCGAGGGCTTCCTCGCGAGCACGTGCGAGTCCGTCCGCCCGGCTTGTTCTCCCCGAGAGAGAACTGGATCCTTCCGAACATGGGGGACTCGTGCTTCCCGCGAAGGTCAGCCATGATGACCCATCGCAACTGTCCTCCGGGCTGGTCATTGACTTGACCCCCGTAGAAATCAGGAGGCGAGCGTCCAAGAAACTCCGAGAGGGCATGAAGGTCCCTTTCGAAGATCATGTCTCCGCCATTCCCTAGCTGGTACACCTCGGTCTGGATGAACGGCTCCATCTGTAGATGAATTTGATGAGTAAGTTAGAGAAGTGCAAGTGTTCAAAATTTTAGGTAACTTATAAGAAAGAGCATGAATTTATTGTTTGAAAAGATCTCAAAGGTAAGAGTGTGAATATGTTTTTCGTAACTATTCACTTCATTGAATTTGAAACTAAGTTTTTCAGACGTCCATTCTAACTAGGGTCTCCTAAGGTCAAACAATGGCTCTGATACCAACTTGTCAACACCCGGATTTTTAAGTCCAGATGCATATCATGCCATACATCGCAATCCCAGGAAGATTGTTTTTGCGAGACATAATAGTTAAGTAGCATAGAGTCATCATTTATTACAACACATACAGGTCTTACAACAATGGATCACATGATCCAATATTACACAAATAGATTGTTCAACAACACAATACGTAGCGGAAGCGAAGTAGTAGTGGACTATCTATTCCACAGGCAACACTTGACGTTAGAATATGCTCCTAGTTATCGTAGACGTCCTGTTGTCCGTCATCTTGATAATGTGGCTCCTCTTCATAGTCTGGCATTTGAATAGCCAGGGACACAGCCGTGAGTACTTTAAAGTACTCGCAAACTAATATTAACATAATACTTAACAACTTTAATAAGGGGTGCTAAGCTCTAGGTTTATTTGCATAAAGCCATGTTTAGTTCATAAACATTTAGTAAAGACTCCTCATTTTAGCTAACTAACTCAAGTGGGAACATTAGTGTCATTCCCACAAAACAATTGTGATTCAAGTCAAGTCACCTTTCAATTCACCATTCTTTTTTAAGACTAAAGTTCTGACAACGGAACAGTATGGCTTTTCCAATCGTCCATAACCGTGGAAACGGCTATTCGAATAGGTTTAACACTCTGCAGAGGTTGTACTCTTGTGCCACAACTTTTGATTTCATCCGTCGAGGATAACCCCGAATCATCGTAACTCAGTACGCGGATCATCAACCTTAACCTTTCACTTATATACCCTAGTATAGGCACCTCCCCCCATGAGCTTGGCCTCCCAGGTGAAAACCAACTCGTCAACCCGGGAACTGCACAGGGCTTGGGTCGTACATTCACCTCATATTCACATCACTTCACTTTTAACGGAGGCAGCCTCGGCATAACCCCTGTGATGCTTGTTAGAGGGAAACCATACTAAGACACACAAACTTCCAGTTAAGCCCTACCCATAATCAGGTATTGTATGGGTACTTGTATAATTGGAAAGGTATCCCATTCAAACCAGTCATCAATTTTCATCAAAATTCACCAAGTCAGTCATGTCACCTTCACCTTCAAAACCTTTCAAAGTCATTTCACATGTTCCCATCTAGAGTAGTCAATTTTATTTAGTTAGCACTAGCCACTAATCATGAGGGGTGCTATCTAGCTTTGATTAGCTCTAAGCTAAACTTGGGTGCTCTTATTCTACTCTAGACCAAGTGAATCATGAATCAAAAATGAGATTTAAAATACAATAAGCAAAATATTTGCAAGGTAAAAGCATGGGATAGGTTGATTAAACATAAAGTAAAGAGTGATGGTGTCTTGCTCTTGTAGAGCTTTGCACAAGGTGCTTTGCAAGAGTGTTAGCTTGCCTTGATCAGGGTAGTGGTCAAAGTTTTCCTCCTCCTCCTGGGAGTAGCCTTCCTCCTCTTGATACTCCTCGTTACTAGCGTCTATACACGAATACGAGGTATACAATCACCAAACAAGACTTAAGTGCTAGACTAAACACCCCAAAGGTTCACACAAGCTTATGCTAGCAACACATCAATCATAGCATGGTGATTTACTTGGTGTTCTTATTTAAGAGAAAAATAATTTCCTCTCATTACAATTATTGATTTGGTTTGCTATTTAATTCTTTGGAGAAAATAATTTCCTCTCATTAAATCCTATTAAGATTTAATCTCCTCAAATAATAATAAGGTATGAAATATAAGTTGACCAAGGTCAACATTTCATATCTATTATGGGGGAGTATAATTTAAATGAGGTGCTACACCTCATGCATTTTAATAATAACTTGGTAATGATTTAAAATCACTAAGTAATGAAATATGAGGATTATTAGACTAAGGACAATACTTCATACTGAATTACTTAGGATCAAGATTTAAATGAGAGAGTAGCTCTCATACTATTTACACAATTTAATTTAAAGGATTGAAATGGACTAGAAATGGCTCCATAGCCATTATTTTCCTCTAGTCCATGATCATACAAACAACTTGGCTATCTTTTTGCATAATCAAATAGAGTATATCATTTGTGATTTATGAGAGTTGGAATCAACTCAAAATCAATTATGGTTGAATTTTAAATAAAGTTTCAAATTGTAAAAGTCCCTGCCTTGTCATTTTTAGCATTTGAATTCTACTATGAAATTGAGGGTGAGACCAGTGGCATTGTTTAGATAATTTCATGGGCTTTCCAAAGATATAAAGTTTGCTAAATTTGGTGCAGTAGATTTGAAACTATTCAATTTTGAAGTTGACACCAGTATTGAATTTGAGTGAAACGAATTAAACGAGATTTGAATTCCTGGGCCGCGCGGGAAAAACCTAACGGGCCCAAAACGACTTAAATAGACAGACCCAGCCCAACAACGCATCCAGTGCGAGTGGGCCATCTGACGAGGTGGGGTCCACCCGTCATAGGCTCAATCAAAGTGAAACGGTAGGAGTGCATGTGAGACGTTGGATTAGAGAGAAGATCGACGGCGCACATGCATCGTCGTCTCCGATGAGAGACAAGCTCACTGGCGGCGAGCCTAGGGGGTCGGAGGGCCTACCGGTGTTCCCGCGGTCGACGGCGAGGTGCGCGGCGACGTTGGCGAGGGTGCTGAGTCGACTGGTACAGGTAGCAGCGCTTGGGGAGGCTCCAATCGACGGCGGCAAGTTCCGGGTACTGGCGGCTCCGAGCTTCGAATTGCGGCGACTCCGGCGATAATTGGACTAGCTGTTGGTTCGAGGAGAAGCAGTGAAGAGAGGAGAGTTGAATGGTGTGAATGGTTAAGCCGCGGGGGTGCTCTATTTATAGGATCGTGAGGGGTGCCGCGGGTGCTGAGAGAGGTCGTCCATGGCGCGGCCGTTCTGAGGCTTGAAGGGGCAAGGTGAGTACAGCATTTGATGGGCGGCGGCATGGCGATGCTTAACCCGCTTTCGGCGCTGCAAAAGGTGGACGAGATCGATTGGGCGCGTGTGATGAGTGCCACGTTACTGCGGCGAGATTCCGACAAGGACGATGGCGACGTTGCCTCTGCGCGTTCTGGGGTGTGTCTAGCAGCTAGAGGAGAGGGAGGCGGTGCTCGACGCAGAGGTAGGGATGCAGGAGGGGTACTGAGTCCATGGGGCAATGCCAGCTCTGGTGCGTCCATGGAGCGGTGACCACGCCGACTGGCATGCCCTGGCATGGTACTGGGCGCGTGTTGCCTGGCCAATGCCAGCCTCGCGTGCGCTCGGGCCGTGCACCGTTATGATCAGCAAGCTCTGGGGCATGTACTGGACAAGGTTTGGGTGAGAAAGAGAGGGCAAAGGTGGCCGGCATGTGCACGGCATGGTGCAAAATGTGCTCTCTCCTCACTTTAATCAGCACCAGCAAGGACATGCACTGATGCAGGAGATGCAGGAGAGCCAAATGATCACAAACCAAAAGTGGTTTAGCTCAAAACCCACTAGACAAAGAGGTGTATGTTAATTCCAGAATTGTGCCTGCAATGTGTTCGACGAAATGGCCGCATGAAACTTTTATTCAAATTTTGAAATTCTTTTTGGTGCAATTCATTTATATAATTAGAGAAGTAGAATGGTGGTGGTGGTGTTCATTTTGGGGCTGGTTTGCAAGTTTTCAAATTGGAGATGATCTTCACCTTGCTCTCATGTTGCAACTTGTCCTATTTACCATGGTCAAACTACGCAGAGTCAACATTCATGGTCAACACCAAAAATGTTCAACTTGACTTGGTCTTGGATGAGGTGGAAAGAAGTAAGGGGTTTTAGTTTAGAAATCTTCCAAACCAGGGGTGCAAAGTGAGCAACATTTTATAGATCCCACTTTTGACCATTATCATATGTAAGTGAGTTTTGAATTTTCTATTGATTTGATTCTGGTTTCTTTGATGCAATTGTGTTTGTTTTTGATATATAAGTGTTTCACAACCAAGGGAGCAAGCAATGGTGGCCTTGATTAGGGTTTTGCATAATTGGCCAAAGTTGTATGTGAGTGAAAAGGGCAATATTTCATTTCTTTTATTTCTCTCTATATGGGGTTCTAGGATCATGCATTAGGGTTTAAGCTCACTTAATTAACAATAAACACTCAACATGGCAAACGCACACAAGAAGAATGCACACTATGCATAATACTTTATGTAGCACTAGATGCATAAACAAAGTTTTTTGTTAGTTGTAAATTTTGAGTATTGGAAACTCCCCTCTCTTTATTTATTTGGTTGAAACTTGGGATGTTACACCCGACGACCTCGAGCTTGTGCAGTTGCGGCTTGTGTGAGCTCCTCACCGAACAACGGCTCCTGGTCGATGTTCATGGTGTCGGGATGGCCAGTGGTGTCCTCCTCTATGTCAATGGGAGGTGGCGGGGAGCC
>NC_061508.1:51030684-51078799 GCF_022539505.1 Lolium rigidum
TATCGTTCATACGAGGCTGACATGTGGGACCTATGAGCCAGCAGCCTTACTCAACGTTTCAAAGGCGGCGGGGATCAAAAGAAAAAGGAAATAGCCAAAAATCAGAGGGTGAAAAAAAATCCAAGAAATCAAACTTTTATTGTACATAGAGGATGACATGCGGGTCCCATGAGCCAGCAGATTCCTCAACGTTTCAAACGTGGCATGAGATCGAAAGAAAAAGGCAAGTGACCAAATATCAGGAGCCAAAAATAATCCAAGAAAAGAAACTTTATTGTACATAGAGGATGACATGCGGGTCCCATTTTGCAGCAGCGGTCTAAACGTTTCCAAGGCGGCACAGGACCAAAAGAAAAATGAAGTAGCCAGAAATCAGGGGGTGAAAAAAATCCAAGAAAAGAAAGATTTCAATTGGGCTGCATCTAGACATCTGGGCCTTCGAACTATCCTTCTGGGCCTTTTGACACGTACAATTTCAGCCCACTCCAGAACATGATAGTTCGGATTTTTCTCAAAAAAAAAAAAACAGGAAAGTCCTATGCTTCGCCAAAACAAAAAACAAGGAGATTCAAGATATATGTTGTAAAAATAAAGATTTAATTTATCCGTTTGCAATAGCTCAGAGCGAAATACACTGTTTATTGTCTGCAAAATAATCAAGATATCACATGTTTCTTGTACGGGGAGGTCGACATCAGGGACCCATGAGCCGACGAGGTCGTCAACGTTTCAAAGGCGGCAGGGGATCGAAAATAAAAAAAAACCAAAAATCAGTTGGTAAAAAAATCCAAGAAAAGAAAACATTTATCGTTCTGAGAGGATGACACGCGGGACCGATGAGGCAGCAGCATCCTCAACGTTTCCAAGGCGGCAGGGGATCAAAGAAAAAAAAGGAAATAGCCAGAAATTAATTAGGGGTAAAAAATAAATCCACCAAAGGAAACTTGTATTGTTCATAGAGGATGACATATGGGACCGACCTCGCCAACAAGCGTCCTCATCGTTTCAAAGGGGGCAGGGGATCAAAAGAAAAAGGCAAATAGCCAGAAATTAGGGGTCAAAAATAACTCCAAGAAAGGAAACTTTTATTGTTCGTAGAGGATGACATGCGGGTCCCATGAGCCAGCAGGTTCCTCAACGTTTCAAACGTGGCATGAGATCGAAAGAAAAAGGCAAGTGACGAAATATCGGGAGCCAAAAATAATTCAAGGAAACTTGATTGTACATAGAGGATGACATGCGGGTCCCATGAGTAAGCAGACTTACTCAACGTTTCCAAGGCGGCGGGGCATCAAAAGAAAAAGGAAATAGACAAAAATCGGAGAGTGAAAAAAACCATAGAAAATAAACTTTTATAGCACATAGAGGATGACATGCGGGTCCCATGAGCCAGCGAGGTTCCTCAAAGTTTCAAACGTGGCATGAGATCGAAAGAAAAAACGCAAGTGACCAAATATCAGGAGCCAAAAATAATCCAAGAAAAGAAAGTTTTATAGTACATAGAGGATGACATGCGGGACCCATTTAGCAGCAGCGATATCACCGTTTGAGGCAGCAGGGGATCGAAAGAAAAAGTCAAGTGACTAAATATGAGGTGCCAAAAATAATCCAAAAAAGAAAGTTTTATAGTACATAGAGGATGACATGCGGGTCCCATTTAGCGACAGCGGTATCACCGTTTGAGGCAGCAGGTGATCGAAAGAAAAAGTCAAGTGACCAAATATGAGGTGCCAAAAATAATCCAAAAAAAGAAAGTTTTATAGTACATAGAGGATGACATGCGGGTCCCATTTAGCGACAGCGGTATCACTGTTTGAGAGGCAGCGAGGGATCGAAAGAAAAAGTCAAGTGACCAAATATGAGGTGCCAAAAATAATCCAAGAAAAGAAAGTTTTATAGTACATAGAGGATGACATGCGGGTCCCATTTAGCGACAGCGGTATCACCGTTTGAGAGGCGAGCGAGTGATCGAAAGAAAAATTCAAGTGACCAAATATGAGGTGCCAAAAAAATCCAAGAAAAGAAAGTTTTATAGTACATAGAGGATGACATGCGGGTCCCATTTAGCGGCAGCGGTATCACCGTTTGAGAGGCGGCAGGGGATCGAAAGAAAAAGGTAAGTGACCAAATATGAGGTGCCAAAAATAATTCAAGAAAAGAAAGTTTTATAGTACATAGAGGATGACATGCGGGTCCCGGTTAGCGAGCAGCGGTATCACCGTTTGAGAGGCGGCAGGGGATCGAAAGAAAAAGGCAAGTGACCAAATTTGAGGTGCCAAAAAAAACTCCAAGAAAAGAAAGTTGATTGCACATAGAGGATGACATGTGGGTCCCATTTAGCAGCAGCGGTCTCAACGTTTCCAAGGCGGCAAGGGATCAAAAGAAAAAGGAAGTAGCCAGAAATCAGGGGGCAAAAAAATCCAAGAATAGAAAGAATTTTGGTTCATAGAGGATGACATGCGGGACCCATGATCCCGCATCGTAAACGGCTCGATCGGAGAACGTTGAACGAGATGGCGCGATGTAGAAAAAAACAATGCCGGAGAGGCTGCCATCCGGGCCCTACATCCCTCGGCGGTGCGGATTTGCGTTGACTCGGCCGGCGAACCCGAGATTTCGAGATGCACCACGTCCCGGGCCACCATACGCGACGTTTTGGCCGCTTTCGTCGGGCTAGGTGGCCTCAAAAACGAGAAAAAAAAAGTTTTGACATGCACCACGGAGGGACCAAAAATCGTCGGCCATGGTACACCAGCAACCACGGCGCGACTTCAACTTCGTCGGCCATGGCAACTTTTCTTGTAGTGCTTGTTTTCCATCTTGTCCACAATAAATTGAAAATCCACACCACGAAGATGGTGGGTTGAGAGCGGTAAGCCCAAATACTGGACCGGTAACAAGGAGCACATGTGGGGAAGCCATAAATAATGGCATCAAGATCAACCTATTTGGATCATCGTATAGGGACCTCCATGATTTTTTGCACATTTGTGACAAGCCCAGTGAAGTCTCAAAACCTTTGGAGAATGCGTGGGAGGGCCTCAAAATCCTCTTTAATAGGAGCCATGAAAATGGCCGCATCATCAGCGTAAAGTGAGGTGCAAAGTCTAGTAGCTCGAGCCAGAAGACGGTGAAGGTCCCCATTTCCGTGCCTTGGTGAGAATCCTTGCAAGGGATCGATTGCTAGGACGAAGAAAACAGGGATAGAGGGTTCCCTTGTCGTAGGCCTCTTCCATGCTTAATTAGAGAACACGAGACACCATTTAAGAGAACATGTGAATATGCGGAGGAAAGGAGGGACAAAAACCAATTTATAATTAAATCTTGGAGGGAACCACCTCTTTTGCAGATAATCAAGGAGATAATCCCATCTCACTGAATCAAAGGCCTTCTTTATGTCAAGCTTGAACAAAAGAGCCGGATTTTTAGCATTGTGGAGTCTTCTCGCATAGTTGCGTGCATACTTATGGTTGTCACGAATGCTTCTAGTTTGATGAAAGCACTTTGGGCTCGGGAGAAAAGGGTGTTCACGAAAGGCGCAAATCTTGTGGCCATCAATTTTGCAACAATCTTTTTGAAAGGAATACGGTAGGGGAAGCCCCTACAGAGATTTTGTTTTTAAACAATAAGAACCCAAATTCGCGTCCCTTGGGACTTGAACCTGGGTGGCTGGGTTGTACATCCACTTCCCTAACCAAGTGAGCTAGGCTCACTTCTTTGCCACTGCATGGATGACACTAATTGGCATATAATCTGAGATATCTTTGACCCCTTCCTTCTTTGGAGCAACACAATGTTGGCGGAGTTAATGAAGGTTGGATAACAAGGTAATTACTTTAATGAGGTCCTCTTTTATGATGCTCCAACAAGATTTGAAGAAAATCCCAGTGAAACCGTCCATATTGGGGGCTTTGTCGGGCGGGAGTGCTTTGATGGCCTCATGCACTTCCTCCTCCGAGAAGTCCTCGGTGAGAGAAGGTCAGTCGTAATTTGATTTGCTAACAAGATTTTTTTATTTTGCAAAACTGAAACATGGGGAAAATAGCAGAAGACGTGGAATACTCTCCAACTACCTTTAGAAAATGGATTAACAAATGAAAATAAGTTAGCAACCACATACTAATCTAAACCAAGTTTTGTATCATCAAAGATAATTGGAGAAATGTCTGCCTCGGTAATTGATGCTGAACTGATGGACATAATTTTTGTTTGAATGGGCACATGTCTTTAAATCTTTCCAAGTTTTTTTCGATCAAGGAGCATAGCCCCAGCCTATGCATCCAAAGGATGCACACAACTTTCTTCTTTAGTAAACTATTTGCAATGCCTTACATGGGGAATACAAAGATCAATCTTGAAGCCTCCTTTTCCTAGCTACAACTCGCTATACCTACGATGAAGGGGGGGGCCATGAACAAGGTCATACTCCCTGACGATACACCAACACACATCATCCAAAAAGAAAAATCCTGAGGGTGTGCCATTGCACACGTCGCAGAGTTCGCAACCACCATCTATCTCGAACCCATCTCCAAGCGAGATCAACGTATTGACCGTGCCAGGCCTGCCGTCGATGTCACCATAACACCAAACAGCTCCACCATCCTGCCCGCATCCAGCAATCCTCGCATGTCTTCGATACCCCGCAACTCCACGCGGCTGAGAATTATCGACGACAACGTGGTAGATGAACACCACTCCACCAAAAACCACCTCCATCCAGCCGCTGCTCCAAAAACGATGCCCGAAGAGGTAGCACGACACAGGAAGCGCCGTCATCGTCCGATCCTGGCTGGATCTAGGGTTTCCCCCGGAGCAGCACGTTGTCTTTCCAAGTAGTAATTGTCTAGTCTTGATGACCAGGCTTTCCCAAAAAAAAAGTCTCGGTGGTCAGGCAAGCCAATTGATCTGATATTGATAACAGTGAAAAGAAAGGAATTCTGACGTTTGTATTGTTCCATCTGAGAAGATTCCAGCCTCCAAAACTAAATGCTAAACTGTCTGCTGATTCATGCTGAAAGGGCCTCGCCAATTTAATTGGCAGTGATGGTTCACCATCGAAGAAAACAAAAGGAGTTGTACCAATGAGCAATGGTACTGCCCCAGTTAAGCTCACGAAGGTTGGAAACCTTATTCTTCTGGAGAAGGCGATTCCATTCGCCTGTAGATTCCCATGATAGGCAAGGATTCCTCTCTTTGTCAAATAATGTATGTACTTATAGTTTTTCGAGATATTAATATATTTCCTTTGTTAAAAAAAATCGAGATTGGAAAGAGACATTGGAAATGCTCAAGGAAGACCAAGCTTTTTCTCCAAACAGATATAGCTGCCAAGTTCAGCAAAGATGGTTTAAACCGACTTTGTCAATTGGCAGGCGACTTGAACTTTGGTGATCCATAGATCCTTTGGCTTGGCGAATGGACTTTTAATCTTCCGGAACCAAGAGATCATTTGGCTTGGTAGTGGGATTTTGATCTTCGGGTATCCATGTAGATGTAGGCTCTCCTACATGTCATGTATGACTTTTAATCGCCGGCACCCTTACTATTGAAGCCACTGCATGTAGACTACTCAGGTTTGCTCTTCTGTGATTGGATCTATCGATGGCTCCTTCCTGGTGTTCCCATTCATATAATCTGGGTGTCGCCAACGATTGTGGTTGATGTTGATGTTTGTTACTACGTGTCGTGATCGCTCCAGCATGAATTTTAGGGCAATGTTTTTCTATTATTTGTATTTTTCAATAATTTAGATGTATGCAAAGTTGATGTCTCGTCCATCTCATGTTGTTGCAGTTTAGTGTACTTGGTATCAGCTTCACATTAATACATTACACTTTCTATAAAAAAAATGACAGGCGGCAGGTTCGTTTGGGAGCAAATCGAATTTTCTTGGAGTTAATAACGCGTAGTGACCCTGAGCGAAAAAAGGTCACTGATATGTATACTAAGTTGTTAATTTCGTGGATGAAATTTGACATAATGTGTAGTAGACACGAAGAAATCAGTCACTAAAGGACACATATGCAAATGCAGTTTCTTTGGGAAACCCCTCCAATATAAAATTGGAGCATTGCTAATTTACTATAAATAATCGTCGCAGTTGTGTTTCTTTCTTCCACACACAAAACAAACCACCTGTGACGTCGAAACTCTGTAAAAACGGAGCAAATATATAATTCACAGGTATACATGACACCGATGCTGCAAGCCTGCAACTGCAATATTTGTTCATCACATGATTGTTTAAATAGTTCAGCTGCAACTTTCAGAGGCCATCTAGTGTTCCACTCTACGGCACCTATCAAAATATTACAGAAAGTAGCTAGGTACTCTCTCTATTTCATAATATAAGATTTTTTTTCAAGTGTGTAAGAGCATCTCCACTCGTCTCCCCGACGAGGCCCCTGAGCGACGTTTTTTCCATCCGGACGGCGTAAATCGGTCCAGTCGTGCCCCCGGTTTCTCGTTTTCGTCCGGATTTGGCCCTTCATCCATCCGGCGAGCCCACGCCATCCCCGGTCCCCCGGGGCGTGCTCGGGGACTCCGGATGAAAGATTTTGGCGCGAAACGTCGTGTGGACCCGCGTAGTCGGCGACAGGAAAACCAAATCCTGTCGATTTTCCCTCCAATTTGCTTGCATATCCCCATTCTCTCCAATTTGCTTGCATGTCCCCATTCTCTCCCGTCGAATTTGTCCATTCTCCTTGTCTTCCAGTTCCAGTTCCCGGCGGCGTCTTCTCGTCCACCACCGCTCTCCTCCTCGTCTTCTCGTCCACCACAATGCCGCCGAAGGCGACGACGAGGAAGCCGCGGGCGAAGAAGGAGCGGCCGCCGGGCATGACGAACGCAGAGTGGGCGGCGGACGAGAAACGGCGCGAGGTGGAAACAAGCGGCAGGGCGGAGAGGGTGAAAAAAGCCGCCGCCAAGAGGGCGGCGACGGCGGCCCAGGACGAACAAGCGACGAAGATCAGCATGGCCATAAGCGGCGGCGGCGGCGCCATGTTCCCCGGCCAATGGCCGGCGCAAGGTACAAGCAGTTCCCCGTCGTCCTTCTCCCCTTCGATGTACTCGCCGTCGCCGCCTGCCATGTTCCAATGGCTGATCCTTTTGCTCCTTTTGCCGATCAACTGGCCGTACTTGTAGCGCGGGACGACGCTTTGTTTGAATTTAAACTATGTCCTCCGAACTCCGGGTGGACAACTGGAAATACGGTACTCCCCACGACTTAATTTCGTCCAATCCGGCGGTTGTTTCGTCCGGATTTCGCCGTGGGGAGCGCCAACGAGTGGAGATGCTCTAATATAAGAGCATCTCCAGCCGTGTCCCCCAAAGTGTTCCCCAAACGGCGCTGGATCGAGTATTTGGGGGACGTGTTTTGTTCGTGCCGCGTTTGGGGGACGTCGCTCCCCAGCCGCGTCTCCCAAACGTCGCTGTTAAACTTTTTTAAAACATTAAAATACTTTTTTTGTTTTTTTTTTTGCATTTTTATTTCAATAGAGAGAAGAAACATTCCACAAACTAATACATAATTCAGAATATTGTTTACACAAACTAAGACATAGTTTGGAACATGGTTTTCACAAACCTAATACATAGTTTGAACCATGCTTGACACAAATTAAAACATTGCAAAATAACGAAATCTTACTAGTGTTGGCATCGCAGATTTCGTGTGTTCGCTGCCAAGAAAGAACAACCCAGGCACTCCCAGTCACCCAAACTGGAAAATTCAGCCGGTGATGATAGCTCTGTTGGTCCTTTCGAGAAAGAACATCTAGAAACCTTCGTGCCTATTTTTGCTGCGAAAAAACAACACTCAATCGTCCTCCTCATCGGTGTCGCAGTGGTAGTGCCGGCGGCAGCGCGTCTCATCGAACACATTGACGCTCATATCGGCGTCGCCATGGTAGGAGAATGTGAGCAAGCAACCGGCTTCGAGGTCGTGGTAGCGCGCGAACTTCTCCCAGCCGGTGTGGAGGTACATCTTGCCGCGCCCATAGAAGAGCACGTCCACCGGCCACCGGCAGCAGTCGCAGCCAGCCTCCCGCAGATGCAGCGCGGCCGGCTCGTTGCCGGCGATGAAGTCGGCGAACTTGTCTGGCAGCCTCTGGATGCCGAGTGGGTCGCCTTTGAGGACGACGATGAACTCGAACAACACTTGATGCTCCTCCTCCTGCAGGTCCGACGACGAAGACGACGGCGTCGCAGGCGATGGCGAGCGTGCAGCTCTGCCGCGGCCACGACCACAGCTGCGACCTCGGTCTCTGCCTCTGCCTCTACCAGCCATGGCATCGACTCTTAAGATGGTGGCGGCTAGGGTTGGGGAGAGAGGCGCTAGGGTTTGTGTATGAGGTACAATGAGAGGGCGCCCCTTTTTTTAGGCTGGAGTGAGGCGGGGGAGCGGTGGCGCTCATTAATGTCGGCACGCAGAACTAGGCGCGACGAGACGCTTCGATGCGCCTCTGCGGGAACTGCACCGTCGCTGTGCGCCAATAACTTCCGTCACGAGGTAGGCGACGGTCAGGTTAAACTTCAATATGCCGTTGACGTGTCGGTCCCGCAGCTTCTCGCCTCGCTTTTCGTTGTGTCCGGCTTTCCCGGAGCGTCCCCTATGTAGCGGGGACGGGCTCGGGGCGCCGGACACCATATTGGACCGCGCCGAACAAAAAGGGCCTTTGAGTCGCGCGGCTGGGAACGATATTTTGTCCGACGTGCCCCAAATCCATTTCGAGGATGCTTTAGGGGACGCGGCTGGAGATGCTCTAAGATGTTTGGTTGTAACGCAGTAACATCTTTTACTCCGTATTATGAGACGAACGGAGTAGCATTTATAGGACAACCTGCTTAACCTGAAACAGAAAAATGTCAAGTGCCGATACCCAATTTGTGATTACCTCAAACAAAAGTTACTTAGAAGGGAACTACGATATAGGGTCAGTGGTCGTGGCGGCATTCAGATAAGAGGGCCAGCCACCATCATTTTTTTTTTTATCAACCTGTCTTTTTTTTTTTTTGAACAAAGGACGGGTCCGAAGGACCCAGGCTGCTTATATATCAGCGGTGGGATTACAAATTACAAGAAGGTCCACAAAGGAAAAGATAACACAACCAGGACCTGCACTTTTACAGAAAGGACCCCTAAAAGAAAATATAAAAAGCAATCGGATCCTTGAAGCCCTTCTCCACCGCAGCATCACGACGAGCTCGACGCCAAGAGCAGCGACACCATCGCCGGGGACGAACCACTTGGGATGGCAGCACCGATGAATCTCCAGCTGGAGCTCAAGAGCCTCCGAGATGGCATGAGGCCAGGAGGTTGAGATGCCACTAGAACGTGGCCTTGGAGAGCCGCCAATCGGCCATGAAGAGCAGAGGCAAGACGGACCTCGCCGCCGCACGTCCTCTGCTGGTGAACTCCAGATCGAAGCAGCAATAGATCCGGGCTTATTGAAGGAGATGTCGACGACGCCTTGCTTCTCCGCCTCCGACTCCAACCATGGGAGCAGCACGAGGAAGAAGACAGCCACCGAACGCCGGACGCGGCCCGCAAGCACCGGCGATGCACTCCAAACTAGCATAGAGCCAAACTCAGGCATAAAGCTAAACTTAAAACCAAACACAAGAGGTAGACCTAATCTAGAGCTGTACAAGGGAGGGTCCCTCGCCCATCTCAGCGCCGGCCATAGCCGGAGAAGAGCGGGGAGGGGCCTGGCGGCCCAAGATCTGGTGGAGGTCAAGGAGAGCAGGAGGGGTCGGGAGAGAAGAGAAAAAGAGGGGCCGGTCATACACCGCACTATGCGTGTACCACCCAGCCACCATCATATGCGCGCCAAAAAACCATGCAGCGTCCTGGTCTATAGTCATCAGCAGTTAACAGATACCATTCCTGTCAAACATGTGTTAGCGCAACTATTGCTCGATCTCACGCGTTCTCTGAAAAACTGAAACAACCAGAGGGAGGGAGGGAGAGAGAGGGAGAGAGAGAGAGGGGTTTTGGCGCAGCATACAACTGTACCGTTTTTCTTTTTTCTCTTCCTCTTATTCTGAGTACACAAACGGTGTGCCGTGAAGAGCGACACGCTCCTACCAGGGCGTGCCATCCCATGGTCTGAGCGATTCGTCCACGACGATCCTACAAACCAGGTCAAAAAACGCACAGACGCGCTAGACACTAACAGATCAGGCTAAACCCTTGACTGAAGAAAAAAGGCTAAGTGTTAACTGAAACTAACACCTATAACTAAAACTCTAACAGAGCTAGATTTATTCAACAACATGCATGCAGCCTGACTCTGTTTGCAAGTTGCATGATTGGGATACATATAACTCTAAATCTAAACTAAATCTCAATCAAACAAACAAATACATATACTGGAACCGTAGTAATTTTATTAGATTCTGGAGCTTCACATTCCTAAGAGTTGGTAGTAGTTCAGAAGACCTTGCAGCTCTCTCGCTCTCAGAATTGACGGTTCGGACACATGGGAATCAAATGGTCGACCTAGGTGTATACACTGAGAGGTCGCCCAATGCGACGACGCAAGCAGTCTGCCCGGTAGCTATCGTGAAAGTCACATCGTTCGAAGCCTCGAAATAATTGCGTGAGAAATTTTCTTGTGTCCGTCTATGCTTCCACCAACTCGTTGAGTTGATTAATCCAACAGGAAGCTAGCTACTTGGATTATTGTTTGGAAAAGGGAATCTTTCGACAAAGTTTTCTTGTGGAAAACAGTATGAAAGGATCCAACTGTCTAAGTTTTTTGTTTGTTTGAGAAACACCCACTGTCTATGTTGTAAACTTGTAACACGCATATTGGTGATGGCAGAATAGTGGCTGTAGCTCATTCGTCCCTATCTTTATCTAGTTAACATTTATACTAAGCTAGACATACAACTATAGCAGTTGGGCCAGCCCAAGGGCATGTACAACAGTCGGTTTAAAGTACAGGCGTACAAGAGATTTGTACAGGAAAAGGAAAGTCCAGATCTAAAGGGAATTAAATAAATCTGTCAATCCACACTGAAAATATTGTGCAGGCCTTCTATGTTGCTCTGTACTTAATCCATCCTCATTCTTCCTTGAAAAAGCCTTTAACCTGAACAAGCTTGCCTGGAGATTGCGAAAAACAAATGTATTTCTTGCTTTTCAAATGACCCATGCTCCCAAAATAACTTATGTAGCTTATGCATTTCTTGTCTTCCAAATTCTTTCGTTGATTGGCGTAATATTGGGCTATTAATGTAATGTTGCCAGATTGGGTTAGTGACATTTGCGTGTAATATTTTGCCATGTATTACTTCTTTAACTTGTAGAGTCACTATTGTGTTACTGATTATTTTATTATAAGCTCGCATGTTCTAGGTAAGGCCATATCGGAATTTATATTGCCCTGACCGAGGTCCCGCCGTCTTGCTCCTGGACTTGGACTGAGTTAGACGCAAGCTGGCCCAGGTTTTCATTGTGTAAGCCCTTAGGGGGGAGTCCATAAGCAGGCCATGGGCTTCCCTGGTCTTGTGGCATGTCTCCACCTTGTGGGTTGGTGTCCCCTCATTACGAAAGAAACACCCTTTTGGGTAAGGGAAATGATATTTAAGGTTGTTGGAGCACTCGGTCGGAACATTGTGGCAGCCGCCACTCTATGGGCCGGGATAAGGTGGTTTAACTTAGCCCCGAGACAGGTGAAGCACCTAAGCATGGTGCATTCCCTCGGCAGTCCTCCTTCGTAGTTATCTCTCCGCTGAAACATGGCGGTCTTACGAACGAATTTATATCGTGTCCGGAAGGTACCTATAAAATAATAAAGCAAGAAAATGTTTTTCCACCTTCTGGATGTGGTGATTGATATGTTCACTATCAACACGCAACTGTAGTAATTTTATTAGACTCTGAAGCTTCACATTCCTAAGAGTTTTGCCATAGAATTTGGTTCCAAGTTATTGCTTCTGAATGGAAATGTTAAGATAATATTAGCAACAAATCCCACACAAATAAAATTCTAATGTCATCCATTTCATCTGATCAACAAGGCAACATCTTAGATCTATCTTTCATTCCCACCTCCCTTTTATGGTATTCCAAGTTTCCAACCTGTGGTATGAATGGAACGCGTACTCTCCTAAAAAAGTGAAAGTACTTCACATATCGAGTTCCCTTCAAATTAATTCTTGTGAACAAATCAATGTCATAATAACACCAACAGTTAGTTAAGCAAGAAGAAACTGAAAGTAGCAAATGTGAAGCGATTCGTAAAGTCAGTTCCTCTGCACTAGTATTCCGCATTCCATTCTTTTCCTTCAAAATGTGCAAGCATGGATCATCCACTTCACGTTTTCGATAAAGGAAATATATTAATATCGAAAAATACCAATTACATCCAGCCTCTGCAACAACGCCCCACCCTAATGGCAGTACGGATGCACACAGCCAAAAAGAGTAAAGAAAACTAAGAAATAAAAGTCCCGCTACAGCCTTCTAGACCTAGCAACAGCAATACAACCACCACCGTGCATCTGAAGTACAGACTCTCCAAAAGCGACGCCTCCAAGAAGGAAACAGTGCACCAGCACCGTCGTCGCCCGACCAATGGTCTTAGGTTTTCACCCTAAAGATAGTCCCCACTCTCAAAACAATGCCTCCAACAAGAATATTGCCAGGCACAACCAGCTAAAGCCAGAACTTGGGTTTTCACCCTGAGAGGTAAGACTCTGAACTTCCCCTATGCTGCCGCCCCCACATGCTTACCACTGCTGCAAGCCCGGAACGTCAAGCAGATCCCTCAGCATCATGTTGACTCGAACCTCCTTTAGCCAGTCCACCAATCCAGCCTTCATGATATTCCTTCTTCTGACTTCACCATGGACCAAAAAGTCACCTGATGTCAACACAGAATATAGCTTCGCGGCGCTCCCTCCGGAACCAAACGGTCGGAATAAAAACATGGGTGCGTGCGACCAAATACCACCCGATCCAGCAAACTGCATTCGCCAGCGGAGCTTTCCGGAACTCATCTCTCTAGCCAGATCAAAGCAAACTGATCTCCGGTAGATCTTCATCTTCGCTTGCGAGAAACCCGAGGAGCGCCACCAAAAACAAAGCAAGACCAGCAGCCCCCACGCCGCCAGTCCCTCCTACCGGATCACCAGGGAAGTGGACGGCGGCGCGAATCATGTGTACCACCGCTGAACCGTCACCGGGGGCGGAGGCCGCCACCGCTCCACCGAATCCTCCATGGCTACCGACGGAGAGCATCAGGCCTCGGCCAAGTAGCCGTGCCGCCTGGCTTCCTCCACCTGCGCTTCATCACCTCCCATGGAACGCCACCGTGGAAACCCTCTCCTCCCCCTCGTCGTTCGACAGAAGGGGCGCCGCCACCGCCGCCGTGGCCGAGGCCGGGGTCGGCAGCAGCGGTGGCTGAGGTGCGGCGGTCCGGGGGCGGCTGCTCGGAGCGGGACGGGCAGATCCTCTGCCGCCGCCCGGGAGGGGGGCGGGAGAGGAGGAGACGGCGGCTAGGTTAGGAGAGGAGGAGGAGCCGCAGTTGCTACTTGTGAGTCTTATTAACCTATATGCTCTTTGTCGAGAGGAGATGGGTGGAACCAAGCACAGGCTGAATGAAAGGGACAATTTGGGGGCAAAGAATCCAAAATACTAGTGGGGTAATCAGAGAGGGAATATTTTCAAGTGGTGGTTTTAATATGAAGGTTTCTATATATGCTCTGCACGTCCAAAGTACTCTTCATCTGACAAGACAGATTAAGCTCACGCACGGGAGAGGCAGAGATATTAGCCCAAAACGGCAAAGACGACGTGCGAGTTGCAGACCAGAATTTCTGGGAGAGCGCAAAATATTTCTCCTAGCTCGAATCTTGTGGTATGAATTGCCTGCCGACATAGTATAACTGGCTGAACGCAGAAATTGTTGGTAAAAAAAAGTGTACAAATAGAGTGGCGTATGTTTGGTTAGACAGGTGGCCTGCTTTTGTTGATCTCAGCCGCCCACACCGACACTATTTGTCGTTGTTAAGTTCAGCTAATTAACTAATACTAGTTACTAAGTGATATAATTATTCCAAATACATGCTGGCAAGGACGAGGACACTTGCGTTTTTTTTTTTTTTTTTTTTTTTTGAGATTTCCTCAACTTAGTACAGCTGTAGTATCTGAACTTATGCACTAACACACTCCACACGCACACCACACGCACACACACACCCCTAGTGCACAAGCTAGATAGCACACGTACTAAACCGCGAGCCTAGTCAACTCCAGGGTTAAACCCTGTGGCAGTGGGAAGCACTGCAATACCTCTAACCGAACCGCGGGAGGAAACTAACATTTTTTAGCTATGCACGGATGGGTGCTCCTCCATTAGCTAGCTATATACCTTCCTTACATAGACCCCATCTCCCTCTAGATCTCTTCTTCCTATATGTTCACTATTAGCTCCCCAGCTCTAGCAGTGCATACATATTCCCCAGTTCTCTTCTTCAGTGCATTTGTTTTGATGGTCGGTGTTTGCAGGCGTGGCATCATCAAGATTCACATCCATGCCTGGCCCACGCATCGATCAACAAGATCATGTCCACGTTGATTGATGAGAATCTTGATGATGCTGCATCTGCAGACAAGGGCATTGCTCCTCATCTGCAGCATCTTCGTACATGACATGAGGTGAGAGTGAGACGTCATTCCATCTATCAGCCATATATATGACCCATTAATCTTCTCTAGCTTCATTCTGTTCTTTTTCTCGGCAAGCAGCTTCATTCTGTTTGTCCTCATTTTATACCACTTCCTGGGCTAGCTATCTTCCCCATTGATCCGTTAAGCAACCCAATTAATAGATTAGCTAGGCAGACATTCATAATATAGTTGCTTGCTTGCATGATGCATGCATTAAAGCCCCCATTCAGAAATATATGATATGCTAAAGGATTCTTTCATGATGACCTCTCCCTGGTGTGTTGTAAGGTATTGTAATATTGCTTTTCACTTGCTACTTTCAGTTTCTTCATTCTTATGTTTCTATCTCCCAGTTGGCGTGCCAAACGGGAGGATCTTCAACTCTAGTACGGCGGTCAACAGTTATCCCGCCCCGAAGGCAAAGTCCCGGCAGCATAGCTGGTGGTCGTGCCTGGAGTGCTTTACCCAAGATCAGTGAAGGAGGACAAGATTGTAATCTTTATCTTTTATGTAGGGTCCTTTTCATAAACACTCAGGACTATGTTGTAGTTTGTGTTTCTTCTAGGATCCTTTCTGTAAAATGTGTGCCCATTTTGGGTCCTTCAGTGTAATACCCTTGTTTAAAAAAAAATGTTGGTGCTATTATTACATCCTAGATTCATTATTTATTCACAGAAACTGTTTGTGACAAATAACATAAAAACATGTACAGCCCACAAATTCACAGAAGGCTTGTACCACGTAAGTACAATCAAAGTTTGGAGCGTAGCACCTATTCAAGCTTGCCAGAATTAAGGAAGTAGCATGTATTCAAAATTTTCTACATACTACATCAAGCAAGTCAACGTAAAAAAAAATCTTTTAGACTACTGATAGTGGAAGTAACATATGTAGTAACTTCACACACTCAAGATATTTTGATGACATGATAATAACGTTATAAATGAAGGAAAAGAGTATGGTGGTAACTAGCTATGTTATCATAACATCACACACTCTAAAAGAAGACAAGATGAGTCTACAACATAATAAATAAATGACACAATCCATTCAACCAAATATAAATTATCACCCACTATGAAGATAGTAACATAGATTAGTAAAATATACATGTTACTACTCTATGTTACTCCCCACTATGACTAGGTTCAGTGTGAAATTAGCACCCTTTTGTCTTTTTATGTTAAGACTGTTAAGTCCACTTTGCTTTGATTTCCTAGACAATTCAAGGACAATAGCACGAGAGTTCCGCCTCATTTCCGCGTTCCTTCCATCTCGATTGACTCTGTCAGTCAACACCTCAGACCTCAGACCAAGTCATGGTTCAGCAAATTAAAATGCAACCGCCAGCGGAGTGCCTCTTCTATTCACCGCTCAGGCAAATCTTGATGGGCGCCGCAGCAGGAAAGGACGTCGGAGACTTTACATCTTCTGCTGGGACAACACGAGCAGAGGACCGGCTCGCCGTCGCTGAGCATGTCATCGTCGAGTTCGGGCGTCGCCGGATGAGCGGCGATCGCAACACCCTTGGTATATGGGACGCACAAGCGACCTGCACCAACAAAAGCCTCCTCGCCGCGGTAGACGAGATCGTTTTCCTCAAGGAGATGCAAGCGTTCCCCATGGCCACTGCAGCTGGCCGCCGCATGGATGGTGCCCTGCGCGCCGCCATGTCGCACCTCATGGAGGAGCTCCTCAGTCTCAGAGTCTGGGAAGGGTCCCAGCTGGAAGGCAGGAGAGGCCTTTGCTTCGCCATCGAGAAGCTCTCCATCTCCATGACCATGACAGCAGGTGTGTCGTCACCGGCTCTTGTCTTCCTAACCGACAGCAGCACAGCCAGCACGGTGAGAACCAACACAGGGGAGGTGAGCTTCAGCACCATCGATGAGCTGTGCACGTCCGGCGGGAGCCAGCCAGCTGGGCCTGATGACTTCTTGGACGGGAAGTTCCCGGGCGAGCTCGATCTGATCTGCCCAGGAAGCTTGTCTGTCCTCCATGATATCTCACTACGGGTCATCCGTGCCGGCTACACCAAAGAGCTTCTCCAGACGTTCACCATCGCTCCCTGCGACGTTTTAGACAGGTACTAGTTAGCTGCTTTAAAAATCCTATTTAATCTATTCTAGACGTGGAAGATATACTAGAGCATGTTCATCTGAGATGCATATTGGATCTGAACTTGCCTTTTGCTTCCTTTAATTCTTGGTGTTAAACAACTAAATATTGTCACCTCCGAAGCACCGATACTTCAAAATCTGCCGTGTCCGCGTATAATACTTCACCGATACTCCGATACCCTGATACACGGGCGATACACGTATCCCAGGAGTATCGGCTTTCCCGATTTCAAAAAGAAAGAAAGAAAATACCGATACACCGCCGATACACTGCCAGGGACATCATCGACACGGCTAGGACACAGGAACGTTAGGAAGCCCAATCAAAGCCCACTAGTGACCCTCATAGCCAGTGCGCTATCTATCTATTTTCTTGATTAACCTGAGGCCTCAGGAGTGAGCGCACCGCCACCGTCGCCGTCTAGAATCGCCTCCCCGCAACCTGGAATCATTCTCTCCTCCGCCGCCTCAATTATTCTTTGACTTCACAAGTTATTGCATAGCATTTCATTAATTTTATATGTATATTCGCCGTATCACCGTATTGTTGTTTCTAGAAATTGCCGTATCCCGTATCCCCGTATCCGTATCGCCGTATCTGTCTCGCCGTATCGGTGCTTCGTAGATTGTCACCATGGAACAGGTTCCTGTCGATTCTCCAAGTGGGATGCTCTCTGGAGACCAATGAGGCAATCAGTTACGAGAATGCCGAGTGGTGGACAGCGGAGGACATGATCAGGCGGTGGATCTTGGCGACTAAGCTGGTGGGGAAGGCCCTTGTTGCCATGCAAATGCAGCTCTACGCACAGAGCAACGGCGCATTTGACAGGTTCAAGGACGAATACCTGATGGCCATTGCAAAGCGGAGTACTTTCATCCTGCTCAGATTTGCGGATGGGTTCACCAGCACGCACTCAGTAGAGAAGCTCATATATGTCTTAGAAATGTACGAGGTCCTTGGCAGTGCTGTCCCAAGTCTCATTCAGGTGTTCACCGGGCAACGCAAGGAGCTCATCTCCAGGCAGGTCGAGGTAGTCCTTGCCAAGCTGGCACGCGCGTTGAAGGTCATGGTCAGCAGTCTCATCACCAAGATCCGAACTGGCATTAGCTCAGGAACGCATACCACGACACGAGGTGTCGGCGCTGGCATCCATCCGCTGACGCGGTATACCATGGCCTACGTGGAGTCATTGGCACCGCACTGTGGTGCTCTGGATCTGATCTTCAAGAGCAAGAGCGGAGGCACCTGCAGTGCTGAGGGCATTGACTCGTTCGATGACCTCGTCTCCGAGTTAATCACGTCCTTGGAAACAAACCTTGAGGAGATATCCGCTCTCCGCGGCACCCAAGGAGGAGGTATGCAGCACCTCTTCCTAGCTAACAATACCAGCTATGTGCTTCAGCATGCTGCCAGCTTGCTCAGGGGAGACAAGTGGGTCGCGCGGTGCCAGGGTCGAGTCATGCAGCACATGACAGATTACATAGAGGCTTCCTGGGCGCCAGTGGTGGCTTGCCTCGAAGCCACAGGCACCGGCAAGCCCACTGTGAAGATCCTGGCCAAGTTCAACTCCACTCTCGAGAAAGCGTACAGCGGCCATGCACGCTGCAAGGTCCCAGATCCCGCGCTCCGTGCGGCACTACGGAAGGCCGTTTCAGATAAGGTCGTCGCTGTTTATGACACATATCTGCTCAAGCACCCCAAGCTTCAGAAGTTTGCAAAGTACACGGCCGAGAGCCTGGCTGCATTGCTGTCAGAGTTGTTTGAAGGAGAAGATGGAGAGGGCAGACGTTCCTAGCACTACTGCTCACGGATCATGTCCAAGTAATATCAAGATAGCAGCAAAACCTGTTTTGATTGTTCCTTTCAGTATATAAACCAAATTCATGTCACAGGCTACCAGGCTTCGTTAACTAAGACATATAGCTAGTCAGACTTAAAAACAATGGCACCTATGTTAATAAAATCAAGATAAGAAAACACGAAGTAAAATAATCATAACACATGTTCGCTTCACCACTTACTGCAAGCATGTACTCATGTTTTGCAAGGAGCAATGCATTAGTTGTCTACTAATGTGACCAATCTCACCTACATACAGCAAATACAAAAAACACCAACTAAGGTAAGCTACCACGGGAAAGAACCAACAAATGGAAAAAAAAATGGATAATGATGCCAACATATGGTAGTCATAAGTAGATATCCATGTGTGTAATATCTATCTGCTTTCTCTCCAAAATTAATCAGCTAAATCACACCCATCCCATCCAATAGATGTACCAAACAAGGCCATTAAACATATACTCAATTTCTGTATTCGAGTAATGTATCTGCATTTATGCGTGCACACATGTGCCTGCTTTGACAGGCTTAATGTATAGCAGCAATCTATCTAGTACAATTAAATGAAAGTACTTCTTGAAGTTCCACATCAGGGGCTAATCTCACCTCAGCCTTGCTAAGGTGGCAGGCTTCATATTCAGTCAGACAAACAGAAAAAAACTGCAGCCAAAATTTCGCTGACATGTTTGCACTAAAAAGATACTGCCCAAATCTACTTAAAATTCTGGATTCGTTAACAAACCAAAAAGGATGTTTCGCCACATTTTTGGCATGCTATTTTCGTAAGGTAATTATTTGCGTTAAACCAAACAAGCCTTAACTGAGGGAAAATATATGTGCATTGTCAAATTTTGGTAAAACTAATTATGCATCAAAACCAAAGAGCGTGTGCTTCATGTAACCACTGGGAATAAAGGAGGCTTGTTTAATGGACGTTATACAGTTAAGAGTACTCAACAAACTGTGACAGTAAATAGTATTTAAGTCTTCAACACTGTTCCAACATGAAATTGTAGAAAACAGGTGAGTAGTTTTAGTGTGGAATGCCTCCTCGAACTTATTTAAGCAGTTCATTAAAAAGGACTTATCAAACAGTGAGATAAAAATGTTGAAAAAAGGGCATCTGCTCTCAAATATTACATGCCTTGTGTATATAGTTATTACTTCATTAACTTTTCAAAATTGATTTACTGGTCAAGAGAAAGAACCTGGCTAAAATTCCTACTTCACATCATAGTTCTGGCAAACAGAGGCATCAAGCTTGAGACAGCAACTGCACAACTTGCAAGAAAGTCACGGGTATGATGATCCATACATTCTGCAAAGAGTTAAATGGCATATTAATACAAAACTGTAGCTTTTGAAGTTGTTCAAATTTGTTAAGACATCACAATAAAATCACATAAGAACTATCTCAAACAAAACTGCAAAAAATATCAGGGACAAAATGTATTAATTATGAATCCAAGCGTATTCAGCAACTGAAAGTAAAGCCATAATCAGGCAGAGCTTTCCAACGCACATATAGGATAGGATGATGCCATACAATATTTATCTTATAATGTTTCATCAGCTGAATTTATCTCAAAGAATTACTATGATATATGCCTAGAGACAAACTAATGGGAAGAGAAGTTCTGGCCTAGGTGTAAGACATCTCCAAAATTTAGAGAACAACTTTATGCCCCAGTATGGAACAACATATATCCTAAGAGGACACTGAAGCATATTGTATGCAAATGCAAAAATATGCAGGCTCAATCAATTCTTCATTAGTGCGTAAACAACTTTAAACTATTCAATGGCATAGCATATGCAAATTTGATCCTATATTTGTAGGGGCAAATGCATGTCCAGATCCCCCATGTTACAAAAGAGTTGAGAGCAAATACAGTTTACATTTCGACAGTAGCTTCTCATTGACTAATCTTGTGAAAAAAGGACAACCTATTACCATATTAGTTCTTCAACAAATCTGAGTGCATGGTTTGAACAAAATCCTTTCTTCAAACAGATGGCAGGAGGTCTGCCTATTCACAGAAGAGGGATGGAGTTCAAGTGCCCACTTGGTTGGAACCAAACAATGCAACAGTTTTTCATACTTGTCTTGGCTAAGTGTTTATTCATAGACCTGAGGCATGCCAAAATATCAGCTCTGCACAACACGTCATAAACATTGAAAGTTTGCAAAAGTTTGCCATACTTCTCTTAGCCAAGTGTTGTGACAAGGATCAGTATTCACTAAAGATTGTTTGGTTCGCTACCAAACAGTGTTGTCACAAAGTGAGACAGGCCAATTTCGTTACGGCCAACAAATCAGTGACCACACCTTAGATAACGCTTGGAAACAAAAACCATATCAATAAAAGAATGGGTACGATTGAGCTAAGAGAATGTGCGTGGCACATATTTGGCATTGAACTAACACTAGTGTAGTAAAGTAACAGTTGGCTAACTTTGGTATTGTATGTTTGGTATCAATCAAACATGCCCTAAGCCAAGCTAAGTTCTGGAACCTTTTTTTTTTTTGCCACGAGTTTAGCCAAACATGCTAGGGTGCCTAGGTACTCCTAAACTTCAACCAAACAGGTAATAAAAGGTACATGATCCTTCCAGCAAGACATCCCAAGTGCAACTGCAAACACCTCCTCTAAAAAGTGTGCAAACACACCAAATGTTACAGTTTCAAATGGAACAGACTTGTAATAGCTGCACCATGCATGTAAGAGGGATACATAAATAGTAGTCTTCGAAGGAAACATCCCTCATTTGAAAAATCCCATTCCTTAAAATAAATACACACACAACCTATTAAACCATAGTTCTCAACAGAGAAAGATTACATCCACATTCCCACAATATACAGGCAAGACAAAACAATGTATGATAAATTGATTATTCCACCATGCTATGGAAGGTGAGATATATTTTTATCATAGGACGGGTCAAGAGGTGCCATACAACCATTTAGGTGTTGTTTTGTCACAAAGGAAAACTCTCACTCGAAGCAAGATAAGCAATTAGGACGTTCCCAGGATCTAGAGATTAGGATACTCTTTGGCCCTAGATTCTTATGAACGACAAGGATTCAGTGGTCCTTAGAGATTCAAGAGGGTTGTGAGACTGTGTCAATCTAGTTAACTCTTTTCTGGTTGTACCGAAGCAATGTCCAAATCCTTTATTTTCTCGTGAATTTGACACCGCCTCCCTCTACGAGATATAGTACTTTGTTCATGATACAGTTCAAGCTTGATCTGCCTCGCAATATTTGACACAGAAAATATGATGAGCAAACTACAATGTAAAAAAAAAAACTAATTGCTATTTACTTAACATTTGGGAATCGAGCAGTTAATACTTTAATCGTCCAGAAAATCTTGGGAAACCCATAAACATGAAGCGGCATAAACAACATTCTCGTGTACAACATAAGAGTATATATTTCTTACTTGTAACTTCCTTGCAAGTAATGCAGTTGTAGCCTCACGCTTGGTTGCCACCACATGCAATAACTGCGTAGAAACATCACGATGATCAAAAGACAAAAAAAAAAAAGGAAAAAAAAGCATGAAATAAATCACAGAACACCCTTTGTTTTGGTGCTCGGTCTTTTCCCGGAGAGGACTAGCGCATAAAAACATGAGCATCGCCCGCACTGACGGGACGCTTTCTGGCCTCTTACTCGTTGCGATAATGGTGGATAAGGCTCAAACAGACATAGGCAAGGCTGTCTGGCAACCCTATTAATTACACGAGTGAGCAATTTGTATCAGAAGCAAGTTTCTAGCCCAGACCGGGCACTGTCCTACAGTGTTCCTATTTAGTTTTCGTAAATTTCGAATGCTGATCTACAGTAAAGCTGAGTAGCTAAGTACAGGCTGCAAAATTTGAGATCCGTGCCATCGCATTTCCTGGTGTTTACCGTCTGGATTTTGCTCTTAATACACAGAATTGCATCCAGAAAAAAAAAAAGGCATACGTATCAATTAGGCATTGCACAGGATGTGTACTTTGCTTCCACGAACACGCATCGGTCCATCCGGTCGCTCGCACGGCGATAACCACACAAACCCGTCCGACGACTACATTAGAATGAACCATTCTGCCTCGCCGGCCACGGTTGGCGGTGCGCGCAGAGAAGCAAAACAGGAGGTAGATCTGGTACAAGCCCGAAATTCCCATCGGAACTCACCTCGAACCCTCTGCGGAGCTAGGCGGCCCCCGGCCGCGGGAGGCGAGGCGGCTGGAGGAGGATCTGGAGGCGGCCGCGGGTGCCATGGAGGCGGCATGGAAACCCTAGCGGGGGCAGTATTATAGTGGAGGTGAGATTTTTCTACTGCCTAATTGCGGCGTGGACCTGATTTTTGCAGATTTGGGTAAGGCGCGCGGAGCGAATGAGAAAGAACTAGTCGAGGCGAACAGCTGGTTTATTTACTAGGCGAGGCGAGTATTTAATTAGGGTTAGCGAGGGAAAAGCTGTGGCTGTCAAGGCGGCACGTCGTGCCCTAGGGTTACTTCAAATGGAACAGATGTCGACAGGGAAATTAAAAGGAAAAGGGTGTTCTCAGAATGCATCGAGTGTTGGCACGTTATACTAGTTTCTGTAGACAATCACCTAATGAATTTACGCACCCGGGAGCCGAATTAAGTTTCTTCAGTTTAGCTAGAATTTAAACTTTACAAAGTTTGATCAAATACTTAGAAAATATTACTAGTACATAAAATACAATGTTTATATTCAAGAAAAAATAGTCAGATTCAAAATTGCAAAGTCTAACTGTGAACGTTCCATTTAATAATTGTTCGCTCATACTTGCATGTTATTGGTGGAGTAATGTTTTTCCTACGATAGCGTGCAAGATTTGTATGTTACTCCCTCTGTTTCATATTACTCTGCGTATAGAAGGTTTGCTCAAAGTCAAGCTTTGTAATCTTTGATCAACTACTATTAATGATAGAACAACAATACATGCAAAATCAAATCTAATGACATGATAGTATATATTTTATTACGGTACTAATGGTATCATTTTGATTTTCTAAATAATAATATGGTTTTACATTTGATTGGTCAAACTTGGAAAAGTTTAACTTTGACAAAACCTTATATGTAAAGCAATATGAAACTGAGAGAGTAGCAAAGACTACCCATAGTGAGGTATAAGAGCATCTCCACCGACGGCTTGCGCCGGGCACTCACGTATGGGAGACGCCGGCATACCTTCCTCCGTTTGGAGAAGGCTTCCCCACACCGGCGGCCCCAATAGAAAATTTTTAACCAAAAAATAAATAAAACTCTCAAACATGGATAGACATTTGAATTTAAGGTTTTTGAATACAAATTCTAGACTAACATCTGGCCACTAAATCATCATCATTCATCATAGTCCGGCTGTCAAAAAACAGTTTGGGTTGCACCTCAACGACGTCCTCCTCGTGGCGATCACCTGTGGCACCTCGTTAGTGGACGCCAACAGAGGCATGGGAGTCGGCGCAGCCATGCTCGTCGATGCCGCTGCCGGCATGTACGCCGGCGCAGGCATGTGGGTCGATGGTGCCGATGCTGCCATGGTCGTCGTCGCAGCTTGCGCCGCCATCACCTCCTTGCCGATGCGCTCGCGGTACATCTCGTGCCACGCCCTCGCCAATGGATCCATGCTCACCATTTCCGCCATCAAGATCTTGGATTCTTCAATCATCTTGGCCAATAATAGTTGCGTCGCTTCATTCATGGGTTTCATGACGCCGGCTTGAGCTTCCATCTTGGCCGCCTCAACCTTCCATCTTGAGCTTCCAGTGAGCCAAGTAGGATGCACAACACTTGTATTTGTGCATATCACAAGGCTCGCTTGTACCGTCGCGGGATCACATCTGAAATTGAGGCACCTATATTGCCGCAACATTTTAATCATTGGACAAATCAACAACGACATGCCTCATACTTACGGTGGACACAAATTCCAGAGACGGAGTAAGAAAAACAAGTAGGATGCACAAGATTTGTATTTGTTCATATCACAAGGTGAGATCACACCATCCCGGGATCACATAGTGCCACAAAATTTTAAACATCGACATTCTAAAAAAATGCAAAACTAAACAGTGTTATAAAGAGATAAACTATTTGTGACCTAGTTTCTAAACCTAGTCCAAAACTTAGGTTTAGTTAACCTGCAACAACATCTACCTAAAAGAGAAGGGGATCGAACCTGCATGTGAACATTGGCGCGCGTCAAGGTAGAGGACCATCACCCGGGCGTTGGGTTGAGCAGGAGGTCCAGGTGGTCGAAGTCGTCTTCGATCTATCACAACCGCCGGGGTGGTGCGTGACGGGGCGATCGGGCAGGTACGGGGCAAGGCCAGGGCGACTGTGATCAAGAAGAGTGAGGATGAGATCGAGGAATGCGAAACAGCCGACGCCCGGATATGCCACCAGAAGTAGGGTACGCCACCAGTAAGCTGACCGCTTTGGGCACCCCAAACAGTATTCTGATACTAGTGGCGTACAAGCAATAGTTTCGGACCTAGGGGATTTGTGGGGTCCACTTAATATTGGTGTACTATACTAGGGGGAAATCTACTCCACTAGTAAGAGCTTACTGGTGGCGTACCTAATTTACCTCCGCACCTAATTTACCTCCGCCGGTGCTGATAGTGGTGGCGTAGAAAAAATAGGGTCTGCCACTAGTAAGATTCCACCCATAGTCATATTCTTACTAGTGGTTCAAGCAGTTTCATCGTTTGCGACAAAGAAAACATCTCTCTCAACTCTCTCAATGTACGACATTGTACATACTATAATCGCACGGGATCATGTTGCTCAAGATACCCCTCACCCCCCCCCCCCCAATCCCTCCACACACACACTTTCCCCATGTTCGGTTACAAGAACACCGCATATGGATTAGGTAAATCATCATAGTCAGTACAATAATCGAATCTACAATAATTTTGTGAAAAAGCTAACTGCCAAATGGTCACGTGCCATCGATAGGAGGAGATGAGGAGGATATGAGGAGATGAGTAGGAGGAGGAGGGGCAGGAAAAGATGGAGGATTAAGACAAAGATTTGGGAGAACTGAGGACTTGCCATTGACAATGAGACGGCGATGACGACGAGGTTGAGATCGGCAACCACCTTCAAGGCTACTTCAGACGTTCAGTGTGAAATTTGAGGGTAGAGGAAGATCGATCGAATCATCATCCATTGAAGGCACGTAGAAGGAGGCCTCAACGGCAAGGTGGAGAGGAGAAGCATAATGAGGACATGCTCGGCTATTGCACTTTTCACCATACCATACTCCAGTAGTAAATTTTAAGAACATAAATCAAATTCTATGGATATTAAAGCGGAAGACTATCATTATAAAATCACAAGACGCACTCTTCATGCTACTTCATTGCACATCTCGAAATGAAGACAAGTAGGACAACCTCAATACAAAAATAAGACAAAACCCGATATAATCTTAGAAATTTCAAAATCTGAAAAGAGCGCACCCACTGCTAAAGCTCCTACACGTTGTGGGGGTAGCTCGAGGACAAAGGTGGAAACGCTCTACCACTGCGCCAGCCAACTTGGTCAAATATTTTAACTTAGGATAAAGGTAGAATTTCATTTTTTTTTTTGAATGGGGGAAGTAGGTATTAGAGCATCTCCACTCGTCTTCCCGAGAAGCCCTCCACGACCACTTTTTTTCATCCGGACGGCGAAAAAGGCCCAGTCAGGCCCCCGGTTCCTCGTTTTGGTCCGGATTTGAGCCTATTTTCGTCCGGACTCCCCATGCCATCCTCGGTTTCCCGGGGGTCTCCCGGGGACTCCGGATGGACGAAAACAAGTCGTCTGGCCCATCGTCAGTGGCCATTAGCGAAATAATTGCCACGCCCACGCCTCTCCACGCCCACGCCCACGCTAGCCGCCGGGGCCGCACTCCGCTGCTGCCCCTTGCCCCGCGTGCCGCCGCCCGCCCCTGGCCCCGCGCTCCAACTCCCGCCACTGGCCCAGTGCGCCGCCGCCCGCCCCTTGCCCCGCGCGCCGTCGCCGCAACCACCTACGCGCCGTCGCCGCAACCACCTACGCGCCGCCGCTGCCCCTTGCCCCGCGCCGCGCGCCGCCGCTGCCCCTTGTTCCGTGCGCCGCCGCCGCCCCTTGCCCCGCGCGCCGCCGCTGCCGAGCGTGAGGACGGGCGGGTCCTCCTCGTCGGGTGCACACACGACGCCGGCGTAGGCGCACGGAGTGGCGGCGGCGTCGTCCCAGGAGTCGAAGAAGCGCGAAGAAAGACGATGCGTGGCGGCGAATAGGAGGCTTGGGCGAGGCACGGCTGGAAAAACCCTCCTCCCAGTGCAAAAATTCATCCGGATTAGGTTCATCCGGACGGAAATTTGGCCCCGGGGAGCTCCAACGAGTGGAGATGCTCTGTAGTCTTGGTGAACAACTGAGCTAGAATAGTATTTTTCAGGTTGCAAAAGGTTCAGATTGCTTTTCCAAAATTCATAAATCAGTTTCAGTTATCACGAAATTTGAAGTTTGGGAACAATAATGAGTTATTTATAAGCAAAAAAAAATGAATCAGGATTATGCAGTCCAAAGCACCGTTTGCACTTTTCAGCTAAAGCTCATCACGTGTTAAACCACACTTTGATCTCTGCCATAACAAAATGGGCAAATTTAACTGCGAATATTTGACGAAAGACAATCCACTATCACCAGGGTCAAAAATCAAAGAACAAGAGTTATATAATAGTAGCTGAGAAAGCAACAACTTTACAGAGTACAGAAAACCTGGTAATACTAATATTTACACTTGCAAAGCGTGAGGATGTATCATTGGCGGTTTAGCAAGCCCATAAACATACTAGCAACCGAAACAGAAGAGTTACTATTTACATCTGCACAGCTCAGAAAGCAACAAACTTATGTACAAATCTGGGGCCATTGCCCCTCCCTCTACCTTAGGTCAAATGCCTAGGCCAGGAGCTTACAAAACTTCCACCCGAGGTGGAGAACGTGTGGTGACTACAACCCATGGTGTGTATTAACTTGCATACTATAGAAGGGCATTGATGCCACATATAACCTACGCTAAAAGCTGTACACCTGCATGGATGTATCACAAACTCCATTAAGAACAAAACAGATGGTCTCTAGCAATACAGCAACACGGAACTCTCACTTACGCTGTACAAGTTAGCCCGCCGCCACTTTATGGAATCAAAACGGGTGCTCTTCAACCGCTCCTCTTCCATAGAGACGATGGCGATATGACCATAGCTTAACCAGCCTCCTCATGAATGAAGTCTATGATTGAGAAGGCCCGGAATATTTGTATGCAGATTCTTTCTTGTGTGCAGGATCCAGGCTGTGAGAAATATACAAAACGTAAGAATAATGTACCAATAACAGTAAATGTTCAGCAACACTTAGCTCGGTCAGTGCGAAACCAGGTTACTGCGAAGGGACAAATCAGCTGCATTATTTTTCTTTGGCCCGAAATATATTGTTAGGACCTCCACAGAACATCGAAGGTATTCCTTAATATTATCTTTGTTACTGTCGACAGGTAATTCTTTTAAAAGAATAACATTACAGATGGATTGTCCAATATATTACAAGCTTGGTTTATACTCCCTCCGTGTTACATCTTATATTATGGGATGGAGGGAGTAGAATTCAATTGTATAGTTCTTGCACGGTTTAGCTTCACCATAGATCATTGTTGGTAACATAAATGTGCATGCAGTGTCTAAAATGTGAAGTGCCTACTGCCAACTGCAAGCTGATAAGCACTGACAATACATGTTACTAAAGAGCAAATTCTACTCCCTCTGTCCCATAATATAAAATGTGAAGATAAGCACTGACAATACATGTGAATAAAGAGCAAATTCTACTCCCACCCTCCCATAATATTTAACCACTTGACCTACTACATACATAGAATAAACTGATACATATCGACAGCCTGTTGAGGACAGAAATGAACGAATTTAAGAAATCAGGAAGACAGGAAAAGCAAAGTCAATAGTCCATTATGATGGTTGTAACTAAATGATGTATGCCTGTATCTATAGACTGTTTCCAGCAGTATTTGAGAACGGGCAAAAACTCACCTGTTTCTTAGCCCAAGAAGTGCATAATGTACAGCACGAGCAGAAGCTGATACTGGGGCTACTGCAGCAGCTGGAGCTCCACATATTGCAGTAGCCAACACTGAACCAGGGCCACCCCCACGATTATAAACCTTGATAGGATTGCCAATCAAAGCAGAAGCTGTCCTTCCAAGCCCATCAGTTAAACTTTCATAGGCCTGGACAAATTTTGAGTGAATATTAATAACATTAGGCAAGAAATGAACCGTCTTATATTATGTTAGGCTTCAGAACTAGATAGAGTTCAGAGATATTAACAGGAACCAATTTTAAGGTCCATTTCTAACAAAACAAAATAGATCGAAACAAGACATTAGCAATGCAGGTGCCTCCTGAAGATTTAATTGTCTTTTATTGAACAGGAGATGCTTTTATCACGCAATTCAGACAATACCTGCTTCAACCCTTGATGTGCACCTTCAGGCTGGTTGGCTCTTATATTGTCTTTGGGTTTTCTTGCTTCGCGCGAGGTTGAAGGAGGTGGAACAGCTGTAAGTGCACGTTCTGTCTTCGAAAGCAAATCATGAGCTCCCCCTGCTAAATGGACGCCAAGCCCTACAGCTTCGATGGACACACTTCTGATGAAAGCAACCGCACCTGTCAAACGGCATGTAAGACTGACAATATTTCTTGCAACACATGTCATCAGTAACTAATTGATTTATTAATATAATAACATCACATATTATTAACACTTCAACAGAAATGTTAGATAATTGTTCATATCAGTGTCGTAGAATAGTGTAGATCTAGCTTACCTCTTTGCATTCCCTTGAGCAACTTGCGGTCCTTCTTGTAGCTTTTGAATGGTAGTGAAACCAATTTCTTAGTGCCTGAACCGACAGCAACTAATGATTTTATAGGTGGGAGCCCTTTTAACAATTTATGGACCTACACAAGCAGCATATTGTCAATTCAGGTGAGGGCAGGATTTCTTTTTGCAAGACAAAGCAGATTTACAGTTCTCTTTATTTTGCAGAAGTACATATGCTTTGACATGAAGCACTGCATATTTAATCTGTGTTTCTTTATGATATCGAGTGTATTAAGTATGTACATGTCCATGTATACAACAATAAGCATGTCTAAATGTACAGTTGTGCATGGGGAAAATCAGGACCTGATTTTTGGAAATGTCCTCCAGCCACTCCGCAGCTACTGTTTCACATATACTGTTCCACCCGTAAACACCCATTGCAGAAACATTCTTAAGCTTCAAATCAATTCCCTGCACACAAAAAATATTTCAGGGTTGTCTGTTGGTACACAGATAATCATCAGTGAACTAACTGCTCTAAAGTATTTCTTATGCAACAACGAATTACCTTCCATGGAAGGATGTTGAGAAGTTCTGCATAATTTCCTTTGCCAAGTGCAATAGGATCAAACTGGCGAGGAATATAATTAATATGCAGAACCAGAGGCTTCACGTCAAATTTCTGGCACCATAGAAAAATATTAGATTGTTCACTGAAGACAAACAGAGCCCAGCTGGCTATTGCTTACTAGTGCAAAAAATGAAAAAACGGAAGAACTCGATGACTGTTGGCGTTCGTATTTTTTTTAGTATGCCAGGTTACTGGGTGCAGAAAGTTCTCATGTGATCCCTATGAAGTCCCGTGATTAAGAGGGAAACAGTCATTGTAAGTTCAAATACCTGAAAGAAAGGAAGTAATGCCTCATCCACAATTGCAGCGCTTCCATATGTTGTGCTGTCCATACCAACAATCTCATTTTCGTAAGACAGATGAGGGTTGCTGTTGCTAGATTCATTCTGGAAGAAACTGATGAGGAAGTTCAGTTGCCCCTGATCAAGATGTAATTGAAGAGGCAAAATCTCAAGGCATAACCTGAAGAAAGATGCAAGAGAAGAGGGTTAATCGACACACTGAGGGAGCATAAAAGGTGTCAGATAGGAGTTGAAAAATAGCCAGCATAATTCCTTGGAACTACAATTTAACACTAAAGTATGGCAGAGACACAAATTAGTTATAAGTTCAAAGGTCTAAAGAGCAACAATGCTTCATAAACAACCAACCAAATATGCATGAAGAATATGGATCTGCTATCTGGAACTTTTCTCAGAACTTCCAAAGCGTTAACAATATGCACAAGCAACTATAATAGTGGAATTGGGTCAAAACGCTACATCAGATTAGATCCAATTACTACGTATAAATTATGTCTGCTATAGAACTGTTAAAATGACATGTTCCATATATCCCTTACATTAGCCAAGTATACAACTTAATCTCACAATGTTCTGCAACCAACACATAGGTTACTTTACTACAATCCACCAGATTAAAGGATGTCTTGCATGTAATATGTATATGTATGATGTATATGGGATACCCTTACAGTAATATTTACCTTTAACCATTTGAATATGTCTAAGTATCGAACGAAGGACGAACACAGTACAGAGCACAGAAACAAGGAAATATCTTTTCCAGTAGATTAATTCGTTGTGTATGCAATCTAGTGCTGCACATACCTGTAGTCTTCCAAAGGAGCCTCTGGTTCAGGCCTTACAGACTCCAGTTCTAACTTGAATGCAGGGGAGCAAGATTCTCTTGGGTAGTCCTTCGAGTCATAGCATCCAAGAACCTTTTAAAAAAAAGACAGAAGTTTAGCATTAATTGGTGATAAAAACAATTTATCAAGGAAATTTAGCCAAAAAAATGTGTACCATTTTCCATGGAGCATGCGTATTTTGGTCACAGAGATTTAGGTCCTGGGCAGAGATGGCTAACTTAGAAACAGAAACATCCCCATCTGGATACATATCAAATTGCATACTGAGCCCTGACACGATAAATTCCAAAGAAGAACTCCTATCTCTTCCATTTGAGCATGTACGGCTAGTTAAATCGTTCTCAGCTAATGACCAGTCATCTCCAGCATACATTCGCCACTTAACATCTATATCATGAATAAGAATCTGGCCTTTCAGATTGCAAGATTCATCAGAATTCAAGTTGCGAACAGCATGATCACCTTCTTGTTGGAACACATGCCCTCCATGCAGGTTGTTCCTTTTTGAGACATGGTTTTCAACTATCGTCAAGGGAGTATTGCTGTACCATCCACCATCATCGCAGTCCACGGCTTTACAAGCATCATCACCAGATGTGCACTGATGGTTTACTTTACGAGATGATGATGATGAATTCAGAAGATCAGGCATATAATAAGAGTCAATGATGTGGTCAGGACAGGAGTTCTGCTTTTGTGGTATTTGAGCAGTACTGTCTGCTGGAGTGACTAATGATGATGCAAGCGAAATTTGCGAAACACAGGCATCAGTTGCCTCAGGGTTAATCATACTCATCTCATACTCAACATTCACTTCACTGTTACTAAATGAGTTATGACAATTTCTGTCCCAGAAATTGTAGGTTGTGTTGGCCTGGTCACTGTAAAAAGCATTATCAATTATGTCATCAAGCAAACCGTCAGACTTGGTCTCTGCTGAATCTGCGAAGCTGTCAGTGCTGTTCTCTGACATATCTGATGCATCACTGGCCATATTTTGCGTGTTTGCCTGTTGGACAATATTCCACCTAGATTGGAGATGAACTAAGGCATCCCGCATATCTGGAGCATATAGCTTCTGTAATTGAGAAACCAAATGGACAAGGCCATATGTTGAATCACGGCAGGTACCAATATCAAATTGTGACTCGGATATTTCAAGCTTCCAAAAGGAAGTATCAATTCGTAGAGCAGCTTCAACGAATGTATTATGGCCAATCTTAGCATAGCCCATTTGACGGAGGTAATCCACATCATAACCGCAAGTAACATTTTTTGAACCAGATGATCCACAGATGAGAAACCCGAGATCTCGTAGTTGGATGTCAAAATCAGTAGCTGCGGAGTCTGATGCAGATTTGCTATGAAGTTTAAATGAAGAGGCAGCTAAAAGGCATGAAAAAGACTTGCAATCTGGAGCTTCAGCACCGAGTGTAGAATTTTTCCGGTGAGGTTCATAGCTCAGAGCAACATCAGCCAACTCAAGGAAAAAGATGACCAAAAAGGTTCACCAGCCTGTGAACTATTTGTGCTACTACTATTACTGGATTGTTCAGATCCACTTGAACCTGAACTGAACAGCAAAGATATTGCACTGATCCAATCCATTCGTCCACCAGGTGCCACAAGTGTCCCAGAACGAACATTGACAGAAGTATAATTCTCTTGTAGCTTTGGGTTCCTGATGTGGGTCAGAGAACAGCCAGCAGTTCCGAAAGACAATACATTGTTCCCTTCACCGTCACCCCGCTGACTAGCGGAGTCCTTGCAAATAACTAGTTGAAAATCTTTGCTTTCTTCACAAGTTTGATCATCTGTACCACTAACAGAACCCCAAAGGTCACCTTCACCATGATTCACCCAAAGAAAACTGGAATTATTGACCCCACCAACATTAGAAAATGAGCACAGAGACAATTTTGAAACGGACAACTTGAGGCGATTCCAGGAGCCTTCTAGTTCTGTCTGCAATGAAGGACTAACTTCCACAGTTTCATCCAACTCAGTGCAAATATCCAACATGCTGCATTCAAAAATGACAGATGTTTGAATGGCAACTTCGCTGTTTTTGTCCTTGCCATTTTCAGAACTGCCTGTTGCTACATCTGACAGCCCATCAACTATGAGATCTAGCAGCTGATTTAGTTGTCCACAATCCTTCTTATTGAGATGAACTGAAACACAAGGAAGTTGAACATGCAGCAAGAATTCAGTGCTCTGAATGAGCTCCTGGCGTATAGTAAAACTTGACTCTACAAGATCTTGTGAAGTTGTAGAAGAGGCAACGCCGACCCATTTGTTATTTTCTTTCTGAGTAATCTTCTGGTCGTGTAGGTTTGGCAAACTCCATACTTTGTTCACCATCTCAGGGCAAGTTACAGGATGACTTTTCCGGATCATTCTAATGCTGGAGTCATGATATTCGGATCTAGTCACCGATAAAATCTTCAAAGCAGAGAAAGTTTGCCTGCTCAAAGAGCCGATTCTACCATCCAATACACCGACAGGTTTAATGAAGTAGATGTCAAAGTTCCCAGTAGCCAAATGGAGTGAAGTAGATGGTGTGCTCGGATGACCATCATTAGATCTTTCATTTCGAAGTGGGGAAGGGGCTTTCTGAGATAACGTGTGGTCGAGGACAAGGAATTTATCCAAGATGGACGGGCGACTTAAATCCCAAGAGGGCTCGTAAGGAAAGCAAAGAATGATTCTTGCATGCGATGGGGCTATCTGAACCTTCAGGCTCTCGCTGGACGAAGTATTAGCCAATTTGCTGTTTTTTTCATCACCATCCCTGTGAAGTTTATGCTCTCCATGAAGATCAGACTTAACTTTACTGATAAATTTCAGTACCATGTATACTGTATGGAAGTGCACCCACAAAATCAAAGGAGCCAAATGAATTGACAGTGAAGTTGAGCTTCCTGAGTTGCCATCTTGATCCGTGTTACTGACATCATAATGGAATGTGCACTCACCAAATGTTTTTAGTAGCTCAACCTTAATGAATTTATCTGAATTGTGAGAAAAGCGTCCAGCTGTTTCCACCCAGTAATCTTGAGCAGCAAATGGGAATTGAGGGAGAGCAGCTTGAACTTCTCTACAGAAGTTATTATTTAAGAAAGCAGTCCCAAGGTGTGAGTGGGTTGAATTAGTATTTTCAGTACTGTAGTATTCATCAAGCTTCATGTGGGCAATCAATGCCTTGAAACCTAAGTTTCTGGGATATGTCTGCGGACATCAGAAAAAAAGATTCAGCATCAAGCTTCATAACACTTCAATGATACATGAACTGAGAACAAGTACTGGAGGAGGGAAAAAGTACCTCAAGTTCAAGATGGATGTTCTGACACTTGGCTTCAAGATGGTGCATATTTAAGCTGGAAGCAGTAGCAGGAGACATCATTGATTGTTCTATCTGCCCAGAGGAGAGGCAGCTCGAAAACATTTCGGAACTTCTCATATCATGGAATAGACTGGTAGAAGCACTCGAATCGCCCGCATCCATTTCATCATTTAACAAAAGAATAACAGATATCTCAGCGATGGAAGCCCGTACGGTTTTCTCAATCGGTGGTTCTGTTAGGAAGGAAAAGAGAAGTAAGTCCTGATATATAGAAGTTCAGATAATTTAATAAGAAAAGGTAAAATACTAAACCACTTGCACGATTCAAAATTATTGCATTTATTGCTACTGCACTGTTCATACCAGACAACCAAATAGAATATGAGGCATAAAGCCATAACAAATAAACATTACATACCTTTAGGAACTTGATCTGATCCAGAAGCTAAAGTGGATGCAAAAGTAATAGCGTTGAACACTGAACACGTCCAGTCCCATATGCCACTATTTCCTAAATTTGTCTGGGAGTTCCTCAGTTCTTCAAAACATTCAAAGAACTGATCAATGCTGTCAAAGATAACAACAAATCAGTAATCCAATTAGGCTAGTCCAAATCTCCTTTTCTTTCTTTTTGCCTAAAAATGGGATGCTTCTCTTAATAATGGTAAAAACAAACACACGTAGCAAGAGATAGCCTCTTACAGGATAAGTATATAATTAAAGACAGTTGGAAAAAGGAAAGGAAAACTATGCTAATGTTAAAAAAGAGATCTGCCACATTTGATCACTAAAACCCCATGAAACATACCAAAGCTGCAGAGAACTATTCTAGGAACTGATGCCAGCAGGCAGTGATTTCGGTAAGTTACAATTTTAATGACGGTAGGACATCTAGAAGACAGATGATAAAGTACAAGACAAGAAGAACAAAAGGAACGAGAGGAAAAATTCGCTGTAACCCCCCAAACATGTATTACAATAGTGTGAAATTGAGGAGCAAAATTTCTGTAAATCGTATATCTAGTTAAACATTCGTAAACCATGGATGCAATGTGGCATAGCAACAGCATCTTTTAATTTTTACTACAATGATCTGATAACAGCTATCTCAAAAGTATACTTGTTTAAGGGGTTAATCATGTGAGCTGAAGTAAACTGGAAGATGATAGACACATAGGTACAACGTACATCATTAGGAATTTCAAGGGATTTAACAAAGAAACAGACCTTTCATCACAATCTGAATCAGGGTCGCCTTGATCCTCGTGAACAACTAGCTCCGGAATCCAATCCTGAATCACATGTGCCTTAGTTAGGAAAGAATCCTGATATTTATCTTGCCTGTCTTGTGAAAGTGCGATCTGATCCAAATCTTCCCTGTTGGCCATCACTGATTTCGAAGCGTTGAAGGCAGATCTGGAGGTGTTCAAGGACATATCTGCTGTATTATGGGCAGAATTATGTTCACCTTGGTTCCTATGCAGAGAATCCAACACGTAGATGAACCACTGGATACTGCTGATTTGTAACAACAATTCTAACGAATCAACAGATACATCTGCATCAATTTTCTTAAGGTTCAAGCATCCATTACTCCATGGGATGCTTAAGTTCAATGTCCCCGAGAATCCACCAATGGGGCCTGTCAAGACCGAGGTAGTACTATGACCTGATGAGATGTCAGCTGCTGCTCTATCCGAATTATTCTGAAGCAATACATCGACATGATCCATCTTCAAGAACTCAATCACCGCCTCATGGAACGTTACAAAATTATTCAGCTTGACAAGCCCATCTGTTGAAAGATTGGTTCCAAATTCTATCTCTTTAACCCGGAAAACTAGTGATCGGTTGAATTCCGAGACCTTGTTATCCAAACTTGTCTGAGGATCAAATACAATATATGTATTCTTAAACTTGATCTTGAAGTTTGTCAGGAACCACTTGACAGCATTGGCTATTCTCTTAACGCCTTCATCCACATCTCGAGATGCAGATGTAGAACAGTGTTTATCGGATTCATTTCTGTTGGTGTTGACCGATGTCTGCGTGCCACTACTATTACCAGAAACAGAGCACTCGGCATCTACAGGTGGAACTTCACTAGGAACAGATGGAGCAAGGACAAGCTCCAAGTCTTCCACTACAATCTCACAACTCTTCAGCTGTAGAGGAAATTTAACCAGCAGGGATTTTATCGATCCTTCTTTCACCATGAAAGGAGACCTTGATAGCTGAAACAGAAAAGGAAATTTAACTAAAATATTTTTTGTAACGTAAGAGGCAAATGAACAGTATGAAATCTAACAAACTGCAAGTTTAGATACATCAGTTTTGCGGGGGAGCATGTGCACAAGATAGCACTACAGTTTTCTAAGGCAGTAAGTACCAGAACAAATCAGGTGTCAGGTTGATAGATAGGGATTGAACACTGTTAACTGCAGAAGCTAGAAGAACATCATCTAGCTTCATGCCCTAATTAACAGGTATGTTATCCACAACTAGTGCTCAGCATGCGGCCACAAATTCTCCAGTCTGAAAGTATTTTAGGTTAGTCCGATTCAATTGAAGGAACTGCGAGTAGCCACGGAGACCTCACCAGACTAATCCTAGAGTTGTAGATACAAACTGCACTCCAAGAATCCTATACTCCTAAACTACAACGAGACAACAGCTACGACAGGAAAAACTCGCCATCCTGATTAGTGAAATCAACGAGTTACCCCTGCGGCAAAATTCTAGTAATAAATTGACCTAAAAGGGCGAAATTCTACCAAAATTGGGCATGTAGCATCGTTCCAGTATCCAATTGCAACCAGAACCAGATGAAAGTGAATTAGTTCGTCCAACTCCCCACCACCCTACTACTACAGGCAACCTGTCTATTTCAGCACCAGAATAATTCGATTCTCCTCAGCAGTCAGCAGGCGGGGGACTAATCGCGACGGGATGCGCTCTAATTAAACCCAACCCACCGCGTCTAATCGGTCGAACGCGGAAACCAGCGCCCTAACTAAACCCAAGCGGGACAGAGAGGGGGAAATCGGGACGGACCTGGGCGTTGATGAACTCGGCGTTGAGCGCGAGGTCGGTGAGCTCGAGCGTGCCGCGGGTGAGCTGGAGGTCGAGCTGGTCGAGATCGAGGTCGCCCAGGAAGAACTCGCCCAGCCCCTTCTTCAGCACCGCCTTGCACATCCGCTTCATCACCGCCCCCACCGAGAACCCCCGCAGCAGCCCCATCCTGCCTCCCCCGGCAGACGCGAATCCGCGGCGTCGGCGGCGCCCGGCGGCGAGCGGGGCGGCGGGGACGAAGTCGCCGGAGGACGGCGGCGCGAGAGAAGGAGGGGTTGCTTCGGTTGCGGCAAGTTTTATACGCCGCCGCCGCCAGGGTTGGTGACTTGGTGTCTCCCTCGGTTTTATTCGACTTGTTCTTTAACTATAGTCCGTATACAATGTCTTTTCTTAAAGTTTGCTCTTTCATGTTTATTTATAGTTTGTTTGAACATAAAGTATGCATGAATTAGCTATTTCTTATTAAATAATGTAAAGGAACTAACTACTAAGGAATAAAATATATCTCTACTATTAAGAGCAAACTGGTGAATGCCGCAGTGTCACATTTTCAGGATGGACAATAATACCCCCACGTCTTCAATTCATATTTCCTCCCTCAAACCACCCGGTCCGCACTCCTCAAAAATAGCTAACCATCTTATCTTATCTTGCTAATAGGAATAACTACCTTGATGGAGTTATCACAGTTTGACTCAATTTACCACACGCATATCATCATGGCAACCCATCGTTTCCGACTCTGGTGGCGTGGCATCGCCGCACCGATGGGTGGGACCGCCGAGCGCAAATGCGGAAGGTGTAGCAGTGCGAGTCGGCTTTTCCATGGTGCGTGCACGTCGCGGCCGCCGGTAGCTCTTTGGATGAACGGGGCGACTAAATTTTTTCGGCTCTTTGGATGGAGAAGGGAGGGAGTAGATCAAGGGTTAAGCAGCGACCATGGCGTGTGGTCTACCGCGTACGCCTCATTTGCCGTGCGCAAGAGAAATTGAGAAAAGAGATGAGAATAGCTGGAAACATATATTTGGCTTGTGTGTTTACTATGTGTAAATCGTGTTGGAGTTCTGTACCATTTTTTATGGGTAATATCAGAAATTAATTTCGTATCATATAAAAAATATGACAATGTTAGAAATAAATTGCTATCATATGAATTTTTTTGTTGTGCCATGAGAATGGGAAAGAGCGGACAAAAATGAACGGTAAAGTTTGTGTATTATAAACCAATTTTACGGTTCAAACTGATCTATTGAATGATTCTGGTTAATGCCATATTAATTTCCCATTCTATCCTGCACAGAACTACATCGAGGTCGACCTTGTTTTTGCTTATAGTCAGGTCACCGAAGCTATCCATTTGTGGTAAAGGAATATTTCCAAAAATAGTAATAGTGGGCCCGCGTGGGAACCAAAGGAAAGCACGGGCAACTCTTTAACGACGGAGTAACAACCGTGCGGCTGATGGAGGAGTGGTTTAGCTCCGGAGGGCGGGGAGGTCGGCAGCCTGAACCGTCCGCCGAATGGCAGGGAGGCCGGCAGCCGAAACCGTGCGCCGGGGGTGTGGAGGCCGACGGTGAGTGGCTCGGCGCCGGAGGATGGGATGGACGTGAGAGAGCTAGCCGTGGACGGGCGCCAAACGGCGAGTGACCTTGGCGGCGTGTGTGGCCACGGGCGGCATGAGTAACCCATGCGGTGGTGTCGGGAGAATGTGAAATTGGGAAAAGTTTGTTATTTTAAAATTAAAATTGGGGAAATTTGGGTGAGGAAGAAAGCAGAATTGTCCGACTTTTCTCAGCACTCCAATACCAACAAGCACTAACATGTGGTTTTCTGTGGTTATCATTACAAAAAAAAGTATTATCATCCTAATGACCAAGAGATAATAATATTTTCCATTTATTTGCAAAAAATTGTTTGGTTACTTAGTATTTTCTTTTATGCTTTCATGCGATAAATGATTTGTTCATTCAATTTGCACCGGGAGTACTTTATGTTCACATTCTTATATTTTTATGAAAAAAAAACTTCATGCTAACTCGATAGATTGATTGTGCAGGATGGCTACGAGTTGACAAAGAGATTTTTGATACACATACTCAAGTACCTTGCTAATGACATTGAAAATAACATACAGGATGTTGTGCGAGCATATGTTATTCACGATCAAGAGAGCATGAATTTAATAAATAATATGTCGGTCTCGTTGCCTTTTATAATTATTACACTAAATTATGTGATATGATCTTATGATATTTTAAATATTATGTGGTTATTTTTATGTACTTAAATATTTTTGCGCATCATTTACACTTGTAATATTTGTGAAACTACATAAAGTAGAGATCCATGTAATATTGTGACTGGCATAAGGTAGGGAGCCGTGGCGAAGCACGGGCATTCCACTAGTTCAATCTAGTGAGTAATAATCTATTTTTGAGATAAACCCCCAAAACTGAAGATAATTTAAATGAGAGGAATTTTGTCAACATTAACAAAAAAAATTACTTGATTGACGCATCCCTCATTGCAAGGTTAATTAGTGGCAAGAGCATCTGCATCTAAGAATGAGACGTTAGGTGGTAAAGACGTGTATAATGTACATGCGATGTTTATGTGTGACTAGTTAAAAACAAAATATGTACATGTAAAAATTTAGTTCAAATTTTTTTGACATTTCAAAAGGTGGATTCACACAATGGGAGCAAATGCTCCTATGAGCCAAAGTGCATTTCCCAAAATGGGAGGTGGCGTTTTGGCTCATAGGAGCAAATGCTCCCATTATACAAAATAATTAAAAATTAATTTTAAAAATGTCAAAAAAAATTGACATAAATTTTTGGTGTGCATCGTGACATTCTATGTTCGTGCAAAAGTTTTCGTGGAAAAACAACATTTTATGTGGTGTGTACAAAAAAGATAAAAAAATGCGCTGTACGTAGTCGTGTTACAGCATCAAAATTTGTCTTTTTTATAGGAGCCACATAAATTGTTTTCTTTTTTTGAAAATTTGTGTACCAACATAAAATGTCTATATGTACATGTAAAAATTTAGTTCAAATTTTTTTGACTCTTCAAAAGGTGGATTCACACAATGGGAGCAAATGCTCCTATGAGCCAAAGTGCATTTCCCAAAATGTTGCCACATTATCGTACAGCCATATAAATTTCTATCTATTCAAGTGCAAATTCTTTACTCTTATGTGTTAAAAAAAATTAAGTGGAGGCAAAAGCTTTGCCTCATCCATTCATTAAGAAGAAGGTGCCCGATTTTTAGGAAAAAACTAGCCAAAAACCAACAACAACAGTGCCAGAGCACACCAATAACCACACACACTCTGCCAGAAGGCACACCCAGCCACTCTGGCTACCCACAAAAGCTAAGAAGCTCAAGCCGGCCTATGCCAAACAGATGGCTCATCGAGGAGAGACCGGCAGCTCCGCTTCTGACGACGAGCCTCGGAGAGGAGATGCGCAAGACAAGCGCTGAATAGGACCTTCACCGGATCGCCCCTCGAAGGTCATCGTACACCGCCCGAGGGTGGTTCGACTTCACAGCAAGGAGAGACCACCACGAAGACATTCGAACACGCCGGAACGGAGCCGACTAAAATGACCTTGCCACCGCCATCGTCGTTGCCTCACAAGCCTCCACCCGGAACACCCGCATCTCCGGTTGACATCCTGCCAACCCACATGCTCTGTGTGTTGAGGCCGTCGGAGGGCGCGAAAGGGATCACCAACTTCAAGACGACGCCTCAAGAGGGGACACAACGAAGAATCGACGCCGTCGTCCAATCCCGCGGGATCTAGGCTTTCACCCAAAGATGTGAACCCGAGGCAGCAAAGGTCGTAGAGATCCACAACCGGCCCCTAAGAAGGACGGCGACATCCGAAGACGCAGCACGGTCAGGCTTTTGCCCGGAGCAAACGAACCACCACACCCTCACGCAGACGAACAGCGAGACAAAGACTGAAAACGCTGCCAACTCGCACTCCACAGACACACCTCATGTGCAGAAGCGGCGCCACCGCCGCACACAAGCCACCACCGCTACCAGACCAAGGAGCTCCGCGAGCTCCGCTGCCACCACCCGCACCGCGCGGGGCTGAAGAGCTGAGTCGCACCATTACTGCCGACCAAGCTCGCCGAGAAGAGCTCCGCGGGCGCCGCCAACCGCCACAGAGAGGGAGATTCGATGGGCGCCAACACAGGGGTCCAAGGTCGAGCCGTCGGCCGCAGCACCGCGAGCTCCCCGGTCCCGCCGCTATGCCGCCCTCGCAGCCACAACGGCCGCCACAACAACGGCCACCATGCCGGCAGCCACCCATCCCGGGGCCGCCGCCCCGGATTCCACATGCCCAAGCAGCAGCTCAAGCCGTTGCAGTTGCGCCGACCCCGCAGCCCAACACCTCACCCCTGCAGCAGCTAAAACCCCGCTGCCGTTTCTTCAACCAGAGCCACGCCGTCGCCACCACCGCCATGAAACCCGGGGCCGCCACCCCGGCGCCCGCATGCCTGCCACCAGGAACGCGCCGCCCACGCGGCTGCAGCGCCGAGTGCAGCACAACCAAGCCCCAACCACCCAAGGCCGCCGCCCGGCCTCCGGTCTCTCCCGTGCGAGCCGCGGACAGAGGATCCCCACCCGCCTTTGGGGACAGGGCCCGCCACCACCGTGACGAGGGACGGCGGCAGCGGTGGCGCGGGTCAGCCGTGGAGGAGCGGACCGGCGGCACTGGGTTGCCCCCGAGACGCCCAGTCGAGCGCCGCGGGAGCCCGGTCCGCTTTCTCTCTCTTCTCCTCAACTCTTTTTCTTACGTGTTAAATATATAGTTTTATACTAGTCAGTTCTCACCACGCCATGCTCGTCTCCTAGGCGGAGGAAGGTGCCAAGTGGATTGGCCTTGAGGAGGCCACCAGCTGTCGCAGCAGGTGATCACACCGGTGTCGCCACCTCCACCGCCGGTAACTAAGCAGGGTCTTCATTGACCTCGACGACGAAGACTAGAAGTCACTGGCGAGTAAGACCAAAAGTTATCGACGGATTATCTTAATCACTCCGATTCATAATACTTGCCACTAAAATAGATGTACCTATAATTAAAATACGTATAGATACATCTATATTAGTATATTAAATAATATGAATTGAAGGGAGTAGTGATTTTTCGCGGGAGAGTTGTACTTATACGTTGAGGTGAGGGGCCTCTCTTCAACATGAGTACGATCGCAGGGTGCGAACCGAAGAAAACGGCCACCTTTTTCTGGAACAAAAGCTGAGGTGGACCCGATAGATACGGGCCAAGTATTCCGCGTCGCAACGCAACGGCAGCCGCCCCGTTTTTTCTAGTCGGAGGGCATGTACAACAGTTTAGACAGGAGCTGTCTGTATTACACTGCCATGTCATTTATAGATAGCACTAACGATAGGCTCTACAATGGGTCGTCTTCTTGGTTGTCTATAAAGTTAAAATAGAAAGAAAAAAATGTCTAAACGCAACGCAGTTCCCCACTTGCATCACCGCAGCGGCGGTTAGAAGCTCCATGCGGCGAGTAACAAGAATGTAGGAAACTTGAAAATGAGACAAAGAGCATAGGCCGAATCGATCCAGTTATTCACATGCCATCACAACCGGACTTGATTTGGCAAATTGCTCGTTCTTAAAGGCTTCTAGCTAGGTGGAGTTCACAGCAGAGATTGTGTGGCTTCGACGGTATGCGCCCTCGGCCAGCTCGCAGCGGCTCGTACCCGGAGCTCGGCCGTCTGCACGCGCGCCATGGCCGGCCTCGATGCCTCAGGTTGCGGCAGCGGCCTTGCAGCAGCGAGACAAGGGCAAGATTACACCGAAGAAGAAGGATATGGCTCAGCCGCGCTGCTCTAGATCGAAGCGCGTGCGGTAGCGGTTAAGCGGTTCGGCCGGGAAAACAGCGGATTAGCGACGCTTGAGCTTACAACGGGGCATCGGCTGTCGATAACTAGCGATTTTTGGGGGCTATCGACCGTCTGCAATTCTGCAGACACCCTTCTTCTCTCTCTTCCTTCAACCGCTCCCACGTCATAAAAAATCCAACGTGGCACTTGTTACAGACAGCTGAGGTGGACTATTGTACATGCCCTGAGACATGCACCGTCACGGGCCGCTAGCTGTGGGCCAGCCCAAGCGGTCATGGCCTCCGTTTACGTTTGTCTGCACGTACAGATGCGCCACGCCACAAGAGCCGGCCCAAAGGATCTCTGTCCGTAGTAGACACGCTAGAAGTAGAAAACATGGTGGCAATAACGGATGGAAAGGCTTTGTGCGGAGGGTTTATCGAGTTTACTAGCTCATCAAGAGGAGGTTCGTGGTATTGAAGGGGTAAGGGTATCTCCAACCGGGCGACCCAAACGGACGCGCTGGGCCGTCCGTTTTGGGCCGTTTGCGTGGCCGAGCGGACGCGCGGACGTCGTCCCGCGTCCGCGCGTCCGTTTGGGTCGCGCGCTGCGCCCAACGCGCGGGATTTGGATCGCCTTGCCCTATGGTATGTTTTTCTTGTAAATTCACTAGAAAAACGCAAAAACATATTATATAAAATATATAAAATAGTTCAAATGCTCAAAATGTATTACACATTACATAGTCCATGTAATCAAGGATAAAGTATTATTCAAATAAAATGAAAAAATGATACAAATGCTCTAGGCTTCGAGATTTCCTTCATCATTGTTGTTTGCGGCATTGATGCCTACATGCTTGCCACATGTGCTCGACCAAATCAGCTGAAGTCGGTTGTGTACAGCTAGATCTCGAATTTCATGGTGCGCATGAAGAATGTCCTGGAATGATGCCGGAGCACCTTGAGGAGTAACCAACTCTCCTTGGCCTTCCCAGTCATTATCAAAGAGTGAATCATCCCGCTCTACCTCAACAATCATGTTATGCATGATTACACAAGCGGTCATCACCTCCCACAGAGTTTGCACATCCCGGGCTCGGCGAGGGTGTCGACGATAGCCCAACGAGCTTGGAGGATGCCAAACGCCCGCTCCACATCTTTCCGGGCTGCCTCCTGCTCTTTGGCAAACCTTGCCTCTCGCTTCCGAGGTGGGGTTTCGGATTGTCTTCACGAGTGTAGCCCAAGGTGGATAGATACCATCGGCAAGGTAGTACCCCTTGGTGTAGTGGTGGCCATTGATCTCAAAATCCACATCGTGGGACCGACGCGTACGCTAGCCTATCAAACACGGAGAGCGGCTGACGACTGTTGATGTCATTGTGCGAGCCAGCCATTCCGAAGAATGAGTGCCAAATCCATGTGTCATGGGAAGCAACAGCTTCAAGAATGACCGTGCACCCCTCGGAATGGCCGGCTGTATGCCCCCTGCCAACCAAAGGGCGGTTCTTCCACTCCCGAGTGCATGCGGTCTATCTTGTCAAGCATCCCGGAAACCCACGGCGGCGTTGATCGACAACGGACGAGCTCGTGTCCTCTGCATTAGGTTGCCGGAGGTATTGTTCTCCGAACGAACCGATCAACGCTCTGCAGAACACGTACATCGATTCCGGGCGGTTGACTCACTCATGCGCGTGTACTCATCTACGAAATCACGGCAACGCCATATGCGAGCATCCTAATCGCTGCCGTGCATTTGCGGTACGAAGAGAGGCCTACCTTGCCAAGTGCATCCACTTTCGCACGGAAGTAGTCGTCGTAGATCTTCACGCCATCCATTATCCGGCGGAACAGCGGCCTCGGTCATCCGAAAACGACGGCGAAACAATGCCGGCACGAAGAATTGCCTTCGGTTGGAAGTAGTCTCTGTAGAGCTGGTCGTGGCCGCGTTCTCTTTCGCGGTCCAAGGCTGCCGCGCGCGGCCGGCAAGGACCCCGGTGCACGGGAACTGCGCGAGACAATGTGCTCGTGGATGAGCAGCGCGAAGCATCCCGGTGAAAAATTCGTCGTCGGACTCCTCTTCGACGACGTGTCGATGAAGTTCTTGAAGTAGTATTCGTCGTCGCTGTCCACCATGATCTGAAAAGGGACACATTTGAGTTCGAGCATTTCAACGAACACCTCGCAGGCGGAGGCGATCCAAATGCTTCCGTAGGGACCTGCTGACATAGGCATCCCAAATGGGCCTGCCTAAGATAGTACCCGGGGTTTACTGAAGGCCCACTATCCGAAGAATAAGAAGATTCGGGAGCCCAAGATATATTAAGGAAAGTTAGAATTGTAATAGGAAGTGTTGTTTTGTAATGCGGCGGGATGAGTTAGAAACCGTCCCGATCTACGTAACTTGTACGAAACGAAACCCTCGGCTCCGCCTCTTATATAAGGGGGAGTCGAGGGACAAAAAAGGATCGAATCTATTGTCAACATAACCCTAGTTTTCATAATCGTCGAGTACTTTCCGCCTAAACCTTCGAGATCTACTTGCCCTCTACTTCTAGCAAAACCCTAGTCTACAATGCGCAGGCATTGACAAGTTAATCCTTTGTCAATTGGCGCCGTACGTAGGAATTAGAGGTTGCAAGGAGCTGATCTCGATGGCACGTTCAAGATTTTCGACTTCATCAACGAGCAAGCAACGCGATGGATCGAGGTAACAAGGGAAAAACTGATCTATTCAATTTTATTCCTCACCCGCCCTCCCGTATGGATGCATGTGCCTATCTGGAGGAGCCCATCATCATGACGTTCGGAGAATTCCGATTTGGCGTCAACAAGGAAGGATCCTACCGTCTCGAAGATCCGATCTCGTCGGAATTTTCAGCGGTCGATTCTAGCTTTTCGTCGAGTGACGAGAAGTTTTCTTCGCCATGCTTCATCAACACTAAGGCGAAGGGAAAGCTCGCCAAGATCTTCAGCAACACATCCTTCGAGTCGTCTGCGGACTCCTTTATAAGCAGCGACTCTGAAAGCGTCGGCAGCTTCAACTTCATCGACAAATGCGTCGCCATCGGGAAGGTCCTCACCACTCTGTATGATGGTGTCACCAACCTTGAGAAAAATCAATACGCAAAATACCACCAGATCTGTGCAATAGAAGAAACGGGTACATCAGAACCACAAACGTCAGAGGTTTTCGACGATTTGGGAAATCCATACGTCGATCCCGCTAATCTCAGGACAGGCCTAGGCACTAAATATGCCGGATCTTCAACTCGCGCAAAAGTCCAACTCCCGCAAGCTGCGTGGGATAGGGCTGCGAGAGCCATGGATGGATCAGAACCAATGAATACTACTGCTACCGTACAAGAGTTACAGGCATATCAATATAGACTTGCTCGGGTAAGCGGAGAGTTGGAAAAGCAGACGAGCATCCCCGAATAGGAGGAAAGAAGCGGCTCGCATCAAGCGAGACGCCGAGCAGATTTAAGTCGCCTTTCGGGAAATACGGGAGATAGTCACGGAGAAGCTCGGAGGAGAGCAATGTCTCGGTTGCAAAACATACCCGAAGCGAAAGAGGAAACATAATCCAAAATCTCGACATGTCCTTTATGTCGATTGATGAAAGAGGAAATATCATCCCAAAAACGCCGAAGCGAGGTTACATGGCAACACAAGCGTACATCTTGGCGTCTAGACCACCTCTGGGGACCCGAGAGAACCATTGTTCAATATGGCGATGGGCTGGAGTAGGCGTAATGGGAACAACGTTTGCAACAACGCCTCCCGAAGAAAATCCTAGGCAAAATAGTCCACGATCCAACACGACGGTCCAAGATCCCCCAAGGACAAGTGGAGCGAGAGACACGGCAGTCCAAGTAAGGGTGGACGAGCACGACAAGAAAGAAGGGAGCGTCGGCACTCACGAGAGGTTGCCGACGAAGATATGTGTGGGCTCCGTGTTTCACGAGAAGAGTTCGAAAGACTCGAGTCCCAAAAGGGTTCAAGCTACCCGAAAATTTCAAGAAATTCGACGGCCTGCAAGATCCCGAGGATTGGCTCGTAGATTATCTCGAGATGGTGAAGGCGGTAGGAGGAACCAGGAGCAACAGCTATGCAAAGTATTCAAGTTCACCTGAGCGGTGCCGCGAGATCTTGGATAAAGAAACTCCCCCTAAATTCCATCGACAGCTGGGATAACTTTGAGGATATCTTCGTGAAAAACTTCCGATCCACCTGCAAGAAACCTGCGTCATTGGAAGAGTTGAGGGCATGTCGACAAAAACACGACGAATCGATGAGGAAATATATACTGGCGGTGGAACATCATAAAGAACTCAGCGGAAGATATATCGACGAGAGGGCAATAGATGCGTTTGTGGCAGGAGTTCGCCGAGCAGATTTCATCGAGGACTTAGGGAGAACTAACCCTAAGACCATATCAGCACTCATGGAGATAGCCAATAAATGGGCAGATGGTGAAGACGTGATGGCGTGTAAC